>NC_133318.1:12688250-12746059 GCF_012295235.1 Primulina huaijiensis
AAAAAAAAATGATATTTTTCGGATACTAAAAATTAAAAGCAAGTCTCCCTAAGTTTTTCCCTTAAAAAAAGTTGAATTGACACTTGACACGCATCAATCAATCGGACCTCAAATGTTAATAAAGTTCACAAAGTTTACAGATCCAATAGGTTCTGAAACTTGGATAGAGTTCGGTTTACTCTCTGCTCTCACATTTTTTTATGATTTGTGAGTATTATGTTATTATAGAATGTGATGGGATTTAGTCAATGTCAAAACATTGTTAAAACAAAAACAAAAACAAAAACTTGTGTGCTCACGGATCGTATTTTGTGATACAGATATTTTATTTGAGTCATCAATGAAAAAGTATTATTTTTTATGCTAAAAGTATTACTTTTTATCGTGAATATCGGTAGGATTAATCCGTCTCAAAGATAAAGATTCGCGAGACCGTCTAACAAAAAACCTACTAAAAAAAAGATCAATATCTATGTTTTCATGTGGACCAATGTATGATATCCGATCCGATTCTCTAATTTCAATTAAGAAATCCAAGGATAGTATTGAATCAACTGTAATTTACATGTATGGTTTTATTTATATATGTTTAATGGATATGCTAAATTTTATAAATAGGTAAAAATATACTTTATTAATTAATGAAATAATGCTTTATTTTTACGTTTGAACATTTTACTTAAAATAATTCATTCAAACCAGCTTAGGTTTCTTAGGCGCTGACTATGTTTTGGTGGTGACATTGATTACATGAGTGACTAAAACAATTGTACGTAACATCTGACATGCTTCCATGCCTAACACTCGAAAAGCGACGAGTTCAATTAATTCTCCATTAATTTCTTCGACAGTGTCTGTGTCCAGATTTTGTACGGTAGATCGGAAATTATTAAATTGTGATCTTTTTTTCTGAAAATTTCATAGTACAGTTTTGTCACTGTGAAATAAATTTCAGTGGACAACAAATTCAATTTCTTAATCTATATTAAAACGAACTAAATATTACAATATGACGATAGAGTTTATTTAAGGTGGATTAAACGAGGAGGTGTGTCTATGTATTACATCTTAAATATTTAAGGCAAAAATTTGTATGAGACGATCTCACGGGTTATATTTTGTGAGATGGATCTCTTATTTGGATCATCCATGAAAAAATATTCCTTTTTATGTTAAAGATATTATTTTTTATTGTGAATATCGGTAAGGTTGACCCGTCTTACAGATAAAAATTCGTGAGACCGTCTCACAAAAGACCTATTCAATATTTAAATGTTAATTTTAATAGGGCATATTGTTAAAAATCGTTAAAGTAGCGTGCTTAATCAGATAATAATCACTATGGGTAAATAAATGTGAAAAATCATGTACTTTTTTCAATAAATTAAAAAAAAAGTGGTTGGACACACAGATACATCGAGGCGAGTGCACTATGGAAGAAAAAATGGCTCGGAAAAGTTGAAAATGACCTTTTAATTTTCACCCCACATGCGTTAAGCCAACTTTGGCTTGGTGCTTTGTGCCCTTTTAAAGGCGATACTCCCTTTGTTTCTAGCTGAGTTGTACTATTATGAGGTCAATTTAAATGTATCTTATTTATTTGTTATATTCCCTCGTTTTAGCTTCATAATTACTGCACTTACTATTTGTTTGTATTTGGTACCCGGAGTTACCCGGTCATGTTTAGCCCGACCGATTTCTAAGAACTCGGGAAGACAGGGAAGTGAAGAAAGGAGTCAGGCAACCAGCTGAGCTCGAGCAGTGTGAGCTCGAGTAATATAAATAGTATGCAGTACTCCACGTTACGATCATCTATCCAAGCACATCGGTACATGTGTCACTTCGTGGTTAACAGGTATGAGATGTCATGTCTCGATGATCATTGACATGTCTTTCGGTGTACGTAGAAGTGATGTGACTAAGCTAGAAGTAGTATGGGTGTCAGACTTGACAGTGTCCGGGAACAGGACATGAACGACCATCTTGTCATGAGTAGCAACCGGGCAGTGAAAACAATGTCATCGTTGACTCTACTCCTATAAATACGATGTTTGCTTGATATTAATGCATTCAAATATTCTTACACAAAAGAATATACTCTATCATTATGTTTTCCTTCGCGTAAACACTTGACTTGTGAAGACCCAAAATTTTACTATACAAAGAGACAAAGTACCAAGTTGATTTTTGTTTTGCATTGAAGATGAATTATGGCATAGAGGAGAATAAATTACATGCAACCTTTGGCATGGAGGAAGAAGACCTAAAGTCACATTGGTGATTAATGTCATTAACCATGCAACATTTGGTATGGAGGGAGAATGCCTAAAGTCACATTGGTGATTAATGTCATTAACCATGCAACCTTTGGTATGGAGGGGGAAGGCCTAAAGTCACATCAGTGCCTATAAATAGTGGTAAAAGAATGATTGAATTCACACAAAAATAACATCAAAAGTTTTCTGCAAAAGTTGCGATTTTCGAGTACCAAAAATTCTGAGTACCAAAAATTCTACCCAATTTCAGAAAGTTTTGCTCATTGATTTACTCATCCGAATCCGATCTCCACCGTTCAGAATATACCTACACGTGTTTGGAGCAACGTATCCAAAATTCTGATCGATCCAACGGTTCAATTAGGCGCAAACATTTTGCAAGATGACTGGTTTTTCAGTGTCAAGCTCCAACTTGTTCATTCCAAGATTTTTGGAACAATCTTTCAAGTAAGTGGGTTTATATGTTTTAAAGATTATGTATGTTTTAAAATTCGATCGTCTACTGCATGATGTGAATAAGTGTGGATTTCGAAAATCACTAAGTTACTTCAAATCTTTTCGTTTCGTTCCGTCTGTTTGTTCGTTTATGCTTTTCCGTTTCATTCTATGTTTGTGTCATTCTGTTCGAACCAATTTGTCTCCGAATGATAAGTTATTTGTTTGAATCTGATAATGGTGCATCGGGGAAGCCTATGAGGGAAAAGACCCTAGAGAGAGCATGTCTATGGGAGAAGGCCCCAGAGGGAGCTCGAATGTGGGAAAAGACCCCAAATGGAGCTCATTTACAAGAGAAGGCCCCAGAGGGAGCCCAAGATCAAGGATAGCCCATGATCATTACAATTTGTTTATCTGATAAGTTTTGATAAAATCTGTTGTGAAAGTTCTGATTCGAAGTTCTGTTTTGTTCTATGTCTGATTTATGTACATCCAACTCTGAAGCTCTGATTGTTCAATGATTGACTTATGTTCATCCAACTCTGATATGCTATGCTATGTAAAAGAAGAAGGTTTTAAAAGTATTATGTATCAAATGTTTTCTGGTATTCGATTGGCCCCACTTGCTGAGTTTTTCCCAAAACGCTCACCCCCCTTACGTCCCTCTCCAGATGAGAATGAAGAACATGCAGAATAAAAGGAGCAGGAGCAGGAGCAGTTCTGGGGCTGGTAAAGAATTAGAAAGAAGGAATTCAAGTTTTAGATATTCAAGTCCATTAGTGTTTCTTTGTCTTTCTTAGTAATGTTCGTACTTTTCGCTTCCGCAACCTCTGTATTTTTCTTTGATGTAAAGACAATGTAATTTTATGAAATAGACTGGTATTTGGCTATTTTCTACGAGAATTATTGTTATTTGATTAACAATGCCGGATGTCACCGACGTCTCGGTCTCGGGGCGTGACATTTAAGTGGTATCAGAGTTGTCAGGTTCATAATCTGGCTGGGAGTTTGATTGCCAAAATTTGACGTCAAATACGTCAAATTTTGGCAAATGCCCATGCCTTTCTATCCAAATTATTCCGATACATCATACTCATATCCGTTTGTTTAAATCCTTGTTGGATGGCTTATTCTTCCGCATAGAATCTCAAACTCAATCTTGTCATCGCTTTCAATCTAAGCGAAACTACCACTTCTTTCCACTTGGGAAAAATCCAACGAAAGATTTTGTTCAACCCAATTATTTGTCCAATGTTGATTTTTGACTTTACTTTGATTCTAAGCCTTTTCATTCGATTCCTCTAGGAAATGGTAGGAATACCACCAAAGAAACAATCGTAACCCATGAAGAGCCAATCAGGATGATGAAGAGAACCTACCTCCACCACCACTCGGAGTTAACCTTAGTCAAGGAGACATGATGGCAATTGCCACCATTGTTGCGGCGACGCTACAAGAGATTCTGAACCCAAACGCCAACAATGCCATTCAGCAACCACCAGAACCCCAGCCACGTGGTATTAAGTACCCCTATGAATCCCTCCGAAGAAACCGAGTCCCAACCTATGATGGGAATCCCGACCCGGAAGTTGGCCACAACTGGTTCAAAAATGTAGAAAGCCAACTTCATCTGCTGGAAGTGCCCTAAGAACTCAAGGTAGAAGTGGTGATACCATTTCTTGAGGAAAGAGCACGCAAATGGTTGGAGACTATTTCGCCAGCTACGGCCGAGGATGGACCAATTACATTTTAGACATTTAGAAGGGAATTCCTGAAGCAGTATTATCCGACGGAATTTTGTTTGCAAAAGCTGAGTGAATTTGAAAGCTTTAAGCAAACTTCAGACATGACAGTGATTGAGTACACCTCAAAGTTCAATAACCTCGGAACGTACGTTCCAACCATAATGGTAGATGAGACCCTAAAGATGCATCGTTTCAAGAAAGGGCTGAACTGTCGAATAAAGTCAGCCTTAGCTGAATTCAAACCCACCAATTTTGCTGATTTGATGGGAGCAGCTATGAGTGCTGAGACTGACATCAAGAGTAGAGAAGAAGAGGGTAAGCACAAACGCCTTTTTTCTGGTCAGTCATCTTAGGGTGGGCTGAACTTTAAAAGACCCAATCATGCAAGTGGACCATCAAGAGGAACTTTCAGCGACCCTAACAATAGAGAAATCCGACCTTGCCCTAGCTGCAACATTCCGACAATTGGGAGAATGTTACAAGAAAACTAATGCCTGTTTCAAGTGTGGAAAGTTAGGTCATCGGATTGCTGACTGTCCGGAGAACCAGGAGAAAGGGGTTAAACCAAACACAGAAAATCACAAGCCGAGGGAGAACAAGCCCAATGCTAGGGTCTTCGCCATAACGCAAGAGGAAGTAGATAATGCAAACGACGTGGTAGCAGATACCATTCTGATCAATAAAATGCCTATTTATGTGTTGTTTGACTGTGGTGCTACCCATTCGTTTGTATCCAAAAGGTTTGCTAAGAAACTGAAACTAGAAGGAGAAACTCTTAGTGAACCATTAAGAGTAGCAACGCCTGCTAGCAAAACGATTGAAACTTATAAGGTACATCGTAATTGCAAAATTTGTATCAGTAATCAAATCGTCAAGGCAGAACTGATTCAACTAAATATGGCCGAGTTTGACGCAATCCTAGGAATGGATTGGTTGGCTACGAATCATGCCTTGGTGGATTGCCAGAAGAAGAGTGTCAAACTGCGGACTCCAAACCATGAGAAGATCATATACCATGGTAGATCTAAAGAGTCAAAATCTCTTCTATCGGCATCACAAACTTGGAAAGCCATGAAAAGTGGCAAAGAAATTTACCTAGCAATGATCAGCGAGGTAAATGACAAAGTTACTCTGAAGATAGAGGAAATTCTAGTTATTCATGAATTTCCGGACGTTTTCCCTTAAGAATTGCCTGGAACGATTCTTGACCGTGAAGTGGAGTTTGAGATCAACTTGATTCCTGGGGCTGCACCGATCTCAAAAGCACCATATAGAATGGCCCCAACCGAATTAAAGGAACTCAAGGACCAACTCCAAGAGTTGTTGGATAAAAAGCAGATTAGACCCAGTGCATCTCCGTGGGGAGCCCCTGTACTATTTGTGAAAAAAAAGACGGGAGTATGAGATTTGTATCGACTATAGAGAGTTGAACAAGAATACAATTAAGAATAAATACCCTGTCCCGAGGATAGATGACCTTTTCCACCAATTGAAAGAAGCCAATGTCTTTTCAAAACTAGATCTGAGGTCAGGATACCATAAATTGAAGGTCAAAGAAGAAGATATTCCTAAAACAGCCTTCAAGACAAGATACGGCCATTACGAGTTTACGGTAATGCCGTTTGGACTTACCAATGCTCCAGCAGCATTCATGGACTTCATGAACAGAGTCTTCAAACCTTACCTTGTGGTCATATTCATAGATGACATCCTTGTGTACTCACAAAATAAGAAAGATCACGAGGAACATCTTTGCCTCACTCTAGAGACACTCAGATGAAAAGAACTGTATGCGAAATTTAAGAAATGTGAATTTTGGCTAACAAGTGTCACCTTCTTGGGACACATAATCTATGAACTAGGTGTTTCAGTGGACCCCAATAACGTAGAGGCAATTGTGGACTGGCCTCGACCAAAATCAGTAACTGAGATTCGAATCTTAATATTGCAGGTTCCGAAATAACTAGCCATAACTGATAGCCTAGTGGTTATCATTATTCGACTTCCGTCACTTCCTTTTGGAAAGAAGAACTTTAACTTTTCACATGCCTCAATACTCCACATGTCATCCATGATAATCGAAAATATTCTCCCTGATAAAATTCTATATAATTGGAGTCCTAATTCATGTAGGCCCACTTGACTCATTTCATCAGCAAATTTGGCAAAATTTTCGTTGGGGTTGCCTTTATTTGCACAAAAAATAGCTGTTAAAAGAATCTCTCGAACTCTAAATTCTTGAGATATTGTAACCCAAACACGAATGTAAAAGTAACAAAGTACAGATGAATGATCATACACATTTCTAGCGAGTGTAGTCTTACCAATACCGGCCATTCCTACAATCGACAGGATTTGTAGAGCCGGGCATTGTTCGGTGAGCCTACTAATGATATCCAAGAAGATTTCATCAAAACCCACAAAGGTGTTGTTCTTTGTGGGAGTAAATGCTGATAAATCACTGGACCTTATTGAATATTTAGGCATCACATCTTGCGTACCCCTCTTCTCTTGAAACTGGACAACTTCTTTCTTGATCAAATCTATACCTTGGATTACCTTTTGTAAATTTTGGCTGAAGAAATTCTGGGAACTTCTCTATGATCCATGACTTATGAATGCTTCAAGAAATATTTGATCCACTATACGAGATTCGATGATATCTTCAGATGAATGAGCTAAATCAGCAATCTGGCTTTCCAGATGGCATTGGAGTGGATAATTATCAAGAAAATCTTGCAAGAAATTAATCTTCTCACAAAGAGATTTGGTTTGTTCTGCGTCAAGAGTAATCGGAGGGCGAGGATGGTTCTGAATATGCTCGATGATATGTGCTAGAGAAACTAGAGCTGCATAAGCTGTCATTGATTGTGCCAGGCCATGAATATTTGTCATAAGATTCAGCGTATGGAAAGATAACCGCAAGTCAGTGGCTTGTCTCGGCATATTTATGAAAATAGATTTTATCAATATTTTTTTAATTGTATATTCCGAAATTCCCAAATATTACAACTTGAACAAAAGAAACAACATATTTTTTTTTATTAAAGTAGCAACAAAATGTTTCTATCAACATCAATAGTGAATCCACATAATCATATATTCATCCTCTAAAAAATATTAGTTATCTTCGATCTCGTTCTCATTCTCATTCTCTTTCTCATTTTAGTTCGACATCACTCAACAAGTAGGGATGAGAATACTCTCAGCTTTGAAAGCAATTCATATATAATTGTATATTTTGATAAAAATAAAATAAGTCAAAAATAATATTACAGTAATAACAACAAATCATATTTTGCTTTGAAAATAAAACGATATTATTATAGCATGTTTTTATTAAGTGATGGAAATACGACATGTTGAAGGACGTGAAGGGATTGTCATTAAATACGTTGATATGTTGGAAATCTCGTGAGAGTTATGGTCCTAGTGGGAGCCCGACGATCGTGTTTCCTTGGATACAGATACGAATATGTTAATATGTTGGCCAAGGCCCAGTTGACCGGTGAGAGTGTCACTGGTGTCCCCGTCGCCCAGTACTGTGGTTTTCTCTAGATGGATCCATCGTCCAATACGATTAAGAATACGAGTCACAATCACGATCTGAATTCAACAAACACGAAATACGAATATGTTGATACGAATATGAATATGTTAATATGAATATATTGTTATGAAAATGTTTATGTTTAAAGTTTTGCATTACTATGAAAATGTTATTTAAGTACAAGTATTTTTCACTGTTGCTTGTGGTTTTATACGTATTATTCGTTATCAAGAATATGTTGTGTTGAGTCTTTAGACTCACTAGGTGTGATTGATGCAGGTGAATATGATAATAATGTTGAGGGAGGTTTGGATGTCTGATTTAACTAGACTGAAGGTGCACATAATCCGAGGGCCAGTGCTTCTATTTTCCGCATTTAAGTTTATGATTTACGTTAAAGAGTTTATGACTATTTATTTATGTTTTGAAAGGTTTAGTATGGGCTATACTTTTCATATTCATTGCTTTTTAGGTTTGGTAACATGTTAATTATTTCATGATTTGACTATATCCTTTGGATTTTCAAATACTAGTTGGATGTTTTATTTTAAAATGGTGCAAAATATTTTTACTTATATGTATATGTATATGGCCGAACTTATGAAAAAAATTTTAGTACTTTTTAAGAAAATGAATAAGCAGACGTTTCACACTTTTTATTTAATTTTTTAATTTATTTAATAATAATTGATTTCTTGTAAAATATATTTTTACTAAAAATAATTAAAATTACATTCTAATTATTTATCTTACAAGAAAATTATCAATATAGTAAAATTTTATTTTAAGGAGACATTGAACAATTTTCATAAAATATCAATTTTATCCAAAATTTTGTGAAATTATAAAATCACACCCTATGCCCGAACAATTCAAGCTCACGATCCAACACGTTGCCCAATCGTATCGGGCAGGTACGAGCAACATGTGCGTTCCCTGGGCGCACAAGTGCGCGGGCATGCGAACGTGCAGCCACCGTGCGTTGTACGAACGCTCCGCACATGCGCGCACAAGCCCTGTGAGCGCAGCACTGCCTGAAACAGTTCCGGGCAAACTATTTTTTTATTTTAAAAATCAAATTTTTATGGTGCATCAATTTCCTGAAAAAAATTTGTGTGGTTAGAAATAAAATATTCAATATGATACTAAACCATATGATATAGAGAACCCGGCTCTGATACCACTATTGGGTTATCGGTTTTCTCATGTCCAAAACGCTGCGGAAGTTTAAAAATTTTATTTTGGCATTCAAAATATTATCTTGGACACTCGTAGGGTTTAAATTAAAAGAACATACATAAGGAGTTTATAATTTACATTTAGTGAGTAAATCACTCGGTACCAACTACTCCGGTATTAGCGGATGTAGCTCTTGTTGAATTCTCTACGAACTTTCTTCAAATATTTTTTTTCTCATCTCCTAATCCGGTCTACGACTGGGTTACTTGTTCTTCTTCTAACTTGCACTAGAAAGTATAGAAGATATTTTTCGTTGAAATCAAAATTGATAGGCAACTCAAACCCTCAAACTTGGCGTGGCCGAATTTTTGAGAGAATGGAGTGCAATTTCGAAAATTGAAAGGAAGAGAATGGAGGCTAGTGGAGACTAGGGTTATGGCTCTCATTCCTTAAAACAAAGAGTATGTCTCTTGTGAGACGGTCTCACGAATCTTTATCTGCGAGACGGATCAACCCTACCGATATTCACAATAAAAAGTAATACTCTTAGCATAAAAAGTAATATTTTTTCATGGATGACCCAAATAAGAGATCTGTCTCACAAAATACGACCCATGAGATCGTCTCACACAAGTTTTTACATAAAACAAAAGTCTTAACATAATTACCTTAGTTGTAGATTTGTTTTCCATAATTAAAATTAATGGGCTTGATTAATTAATTGGAGTAGTCCAACTAGTTTAATTAATTACATCAAAGTCCATTAAGACTTTAATTGTTTAGTAAATTAGACTTGTACTACTCTAAGCCCATTAAACATACTTCTCATTACATTTAATTTAATATTTAATAAACTCAGCTTGTGAGTTTAATAATTTAAATTCTCAAATTTTATATATTCAACTCTTTGTATTTATTATTTCCGAATTTTAAATATTATAAATTCAACTTCTTGAATTTTCTATCTCATAAATTCAACTCTTTGAATTTACTATATCATAATTTTATATAATTTCAACTACTTGAATTTATTATCTCAAAATTTAATTATCATAAATTCAATTTTTTGAATTTACTATCTTATAATTATATATAAATTCAACTCCTTGAATTTATTCTCTCAACGAGAACAAAATAATCCAGTGCTTGTGTGACCTTCAATGGCTCAGAGATATAGTTAGTCGTGGTTTCACAACTCATTGTGATTCAGGATATTCTCCTTTATTCGAGCTTACTTTAATTTGCCTCATTCCATGCACCAAAATTTGATCATAAAAATGTCAGAAATCATTTTCTGATAAAACCATCGAATCATGGTAAGAGCGTCTAGTAGCATCGTCCCATGATTCCCTAGATATCACTGATAGTGCCTGCAAGAACATTTGGTTATGATTAACGTACGGTACAGTCCCTTCATCTTATATATCCCGATCGAATCTACAACAATTGGTTCATCGAGGGTTGCATATTAAATTCGATAGCTATGTGATACAATCATAAAATATTCATATTGTCATCGCATGCACAACTAGAGAATCTTTCCCTAATGTACATCTCATACTCTGGCCAGAGATTTCATGCACTACTATTTTGTTAGATCACACAGGATATCCATGCCTGTAGATGAGCGGTGAATTCCCGATTACAATGCACTGGCTCCTAAACATTTCGCAATTGCACCCAACCTCGCCACCTTGTGACTCCCGCGGCATCGGTAAACGAGTCAAAGCACAATCCTAGTATGTAGAGCCTCAGTGTTGTCCCGGGTCATAAGGATTAATCATGTACAATCACAACCACGGACTTTTCCTCTCGATAAATGATAACCACTTGGAAATTCCGATGGAGGGTTGTTCGGTATAATCATCATATGATTACACATCTGCATGGTTGGACATCTTTGTGCCTTTACCATGAAACACGGTACACAACATCACATATGCTAATCTCAAGCTCAAGCGACCTTTATCCTTATTTTAAGCGACTGAATCGACTTTGAACGAATTTAGAATATACAATGTTTACAAATGAGTTTCAAGATCGAATTACGATTCATTTGTATTAAAGTATAATCAAGGACTTTATCTATGTTGATTGCATGATTATACAGATAAAGTAAAATGAAAGCATAAAAATTTAAATAATATTAAAATAAAGATTGTTTATTTCACTTGAGTCAATAAATTTCTCTGTCAACCGTTGGCTTACAGGACATCTACTCTAACAATTAATGCATTCAGATATTCTTACGCAAAAGAACATACTCTATCATTATACTTTCCTTTGCGTAAACACTCGTATGATTTGAGCGTCGGAGTGGTCATGTCGGAAATCCTTCCGGCGTCCCACTAACGTTCTTTGCTCTCTTAAATATGTAGACTCTTTAGCCTCGGTACTTCTCATCCGAGTTCCAGTATGCCCCAGCCGAAACTATCCTGCCCGATTTAATTGCCCACTGAAGTCAACCCGATTCGCCTGGTCGACATCAGTATTACCGTCCAATAGTTTCCAATTCTTATTTGCAATTGTTGGATCTCGGTTTTTTTCGTGCCTAAATGCAGCGGAATTTTTAAAAATTTTTAGATCTTGACATTCAAAATATATTTGGACACTCGTATGATTTTAATTAAACATTCATAGGGTGTTGAAATTTTATACCTTTGGTGAAATATTCACACGACTCCAAATATTCCGGGGTTAACGAAGATAGCTCTTGATGAATTCCCTACGAACTTTCTTCAAATCTCCTTTCTTCAACCTCTTAATCAGGTCCACAACCAGATTACTTGTTCTTCTTCCAACTTGCACTAGAAAGTATAGAAGGATTTTTCGTTGGAGAAGAAATTGAGAGGCGGCTCAAGACCTTGAATCTTATTCAAGGTGGCCGAAAATGGAGAGAGGTTTTGGAGGATGATTTTCGAAAATATCAAGTGGTGGAGGCTAGGGGTTTTAAAAAACTATGAGTGAATTGTCTTTAACCCTAAGCCTAATACCCATATATATAAGTTTAGGGTCCATTAATTAAATTAAATACTTAATGGGCTTAGTCAATTAATTATTTTAGTCCAACTAGTTTAATTAATTAATTAATCTTTTAAATTCCAATTAAGAACCTTAATAATATATATGTTGGTCTTGTACTCCTACAAGCCCATTATACATATATCCATTACATTTAATTTAAATCCCTTATAAATTCAACATTTGAATTTAATAGTTAAATTATAAATTCAACTCCTTGAATTTATCATCTCCAAAATTTAATATTTAATAAACTCAACTTTTGAGTTTAATAAATTAAATCCTCAAATTTTATAAATTCAACTCCTTGAATTTATTCTATCCAAATTTATAAATTCAACTTCTTGAATTTACTATCTCATAAATTCAACTACTTGAATTTATTTTCTCAAAATTTAATTATCATAAATTTAACTCCTTGAATTTACTATATCATAATATAAATTCAACTCTTGAATTTATTCTCTCAATGTTTTATATAAATTCAACTCTTGAATTACCATATCATAATATAAATTCAACTCCTTGAATTTATTATCTCAATGGGAATAAAATAATCCAGTACTTGTATGACCCTCAATGGTTCAGGGATACAGCTAGCTGTGGGTTCACAACTCTTTGTGATTCAGGACATAATCTTTTATTCGGGCTTACCCTAATTTTCCTCATTCTATGTATAAACAATTGATCATGAGAATGCCAGAAATCATATTTCTGATTAAACCCATCGAATCATGGTAAGAGCGTCTAGTAGCATCGCCCCATGATTCTCTAGGTATCACTGATAGTGCCTGCAAGAACCAATCGATTATGATTAACGTACAGTATGGTCCCTTCATCTTATATATCCCGATCGAATATGCAACCATTGGTTCATCGAGGGTTGCATATTAATTCGATAACTATGTGATACATATAATAGTGGCATAGCATGTATTATTGGAGAACTCCTTCTTCAACATACATCTCATACTCTGGTCAGAGATTCCGCGCACTATTATTTCATCAGACCACATAAGATATCCACACCCATAGGTGAGCGGTGAATCCCTGACTACAATGCACTGGCTCCTATAAGTGTCGCAACTGTACCCAACCTCGCCACCTGATGACTCTCATGGAGTCGGTAAACGAATCAAAGCACAGCCCTAGTATATAGAGCCTTAGTGTTGTCTCGGTTGTAAGGACTAATGATGTACAATCATAACCACAGACTTATCCTCTCGATGAATGATAACCACTTGGAAAGTTAGAGGGAGGGTTGTTCGGTATAATCATCATATGAATACCCATCTGCATGTTTGAACATCTCTATGTCCTTACCAAGAAACGCGGTACACAACATCACAGATGCTAGTCTCGATCTCAAACTGTAACGTCCCGAAAATTTAGAAGTCCACGTAAACCACATGCATGCAATTATTAAATTCTTTTATATTTTAATTAAATGTTTTAATTACATTAATTAATTATGTTGTGCATATTTGTCTGTTTAAAATATACTTTTCTACATGATTACATTAAAATGTATTTTTAAAAGTTATTCGAGTTGCGATCGAGGAACGGAGACTGATGGCTGAAAAAAATAGAAAATGTTTTTATTGATTAATTGTTTTTAATTATTTAAATTAAGGGTGATGCTTTTTTCTTATTTTTGAAAATAAGGGGTTTTGAGGTGAATTTATACGTCGGGACGTAATTTTTATCGGTGTTGGTTTTCAACAAAAATACGAACGTTTTGGCAACCCGGCTAATAAATTCACAAACTTATTTTAGCAAAATTATTTTTAATATTTTAATTAATCACTAATGAGCTTATTTGGGCCTAATTAACTACCTAATGGGCCTAAGCTTAATTAATGATTTATTTACTATAAAATATGTACAAAACCCCACCCCATAACTTATTAATCACACGCCCCACTTCTCCCAACAAAGTAAAATTCTTTTCTCCCCACCACCAAATACACGGAACACACAATAAAATTGCGGGGAAAAACATCAAAAGTTGCAAGGGTTCAAGCCATCGTCTTCGTGCCGCCGTTCTTCGCAATCGTCAACAGTTAATCGTGCGTTTAAAAAAGCAAAGGCACACCATATTTCTTTTTTTCAAACATCTATCACACCATAGTATTTTATTTAATGAATTTTTGCATGAAAACAAGTCACACAATTCACAATTTTCGTAACTATGCATATATGTGTTCTAAACTCTTGATTTTTCACCCAAAAATATGTTTGTTATGTTATCAAAGGGGCTGCCATGAATTAGGATGTTAAGGGGCAAGTTTTACACAAGTTTAAGGGACTTAGAACACACTGAAAATGCTGCAAACGAGAAAGAAAACAAGCGGGGACCAGGTTGCTGTCATGGGGTTGAGGGGTACGGTTTTGATCATGGGAGGCTTGGCTTGCTACTGGCTTGGGACCAGGGCTAGCTAGGGTGGTGGTTGGTTCAAGGGAAGAGTCCTAGCCACGCTAGGACTCGAGACAAGAGGCTGGGAATGAGTCCTAGCAAGCTAGGACTCCAACCCGTGAAGCCCCATGAAAGGCAGCGCAGGTTTGCTGCTGGTGCAGGGTTCAGGGGGCTCGACCATGGGCTTGGGTTGGTCTAGGCTTGGTCTAGCATGGTCCAGGGAAGGTTAGGGTCATGGGTGGTCGGTGGTTAAGGGTTGGTAGAGTCGTAGGCGGGTAGGAGTCCCAATGCAACAAGGACACTACAAACACACACGTGCAGAATTTTAGGGCGAGTTCCAGCAAGTTTTTGTTCGGGCCTGGGCTTGTTTTACGGGCTGGGCTTGGTCAGTAGGGCCCCTAGATGGGTTGGCTAGGTTTTGGCTCGAGGTGGCTCGGGCATGGCTCGAGTAAATTAGGAGATGGCTCGGTGCGTTCGATAAGGTGTCAAAAACAAAAATTAAAAGGCTAAATTTGAATCCAAGGGTCCACGGGGGTGGCTCATGACTTGGAAGGGTAGAATAAATCATAAAAAGGTTATGTTAAAAATTTGGGATCAAAATATTGAGTTTTGGATTTATTCGAGATTTAATCGCCGCACGAAACGCTAATTAACGAATTAATTGAAACGCCTAGTTTTAAGATTTATAAAATTATGAAAAATTATATTTAAGCTTAAATCATTATTAAAAGTCTAAGTTTTTAATTTGAGAATTTTATATTAAGGTTTGGTTTAAATCGGGATTAAAACGTATTAATACGTCACATTTAAAGATTAATTTAAAAGTCCTCGATTTAAGCTAAATAAAAATATGAGAAAATTCATGTAGGCTTAAATAATTATTTGGGACATGTTAGAGTCAATGGAATTAAGAAAAAGTCAAAAACGTGAAATTTGACGTCCAGGGGTAAAACGATCTTTTCACACCTAGAAAATTAGTAAACGTCATGACAGTGTCCTGAATGCTGTTTTATATGCTAATATGATTATTTTAAATGTTTAAGAATTTTTATATGTTAAAATATATATTTTAATTGTTTATGGATTTAATATGTTAAAATGTTTATGTTTATGGATTTTTAGGATTTAATATGTTAAAACGTTTGTTTTAAAATGTTTATGAAATTTTTATACGTTAAAATGTTATTTTAAATATTTATGATATTAACATGTTATTTTAAAATGTTTATGGCTTTTTGTGATTTTTATATGTTAAAACGTTTATTTTAAATGTTTACGGATTTTTAATCTGTTAAAATGTTTATTTTTAAATGTTTATGGATGCTTATGATTTTAATATGATAAATTATGATTTTTAAATTTTCATGAATTTTTATGGTTTAATTGGGACAGTTAAAAGATGTGTTGCATGCTAGGTTTCAAAAGTAAAACGATATGTATATGCATGATTTTTATTAAGTGATGATAACATGTTGAAGGATGTGAAGGGATTGTGACTGCTACATGTTGGAGATAACGTGAAGGTTATGATCCCAGTGGGAGCCCGACGATCGTGTTTCTTTGGATACAGATACGAATACGAATATGTTATACGTTGGCCAAGGCCCAGTTGACCGGTGAGAGTGTCGCTGGTGTATCCACCGCCCAGTACTGTGGTTTTTATAGATGGATCCTTCGCCCAATACGATTAAGAATACGAGTCACAATCACGATCTGAATTCAACAAACACGAACATGAATATGAATACGAATATGAATATGGATACGAATATGGATATGAATATGAATATGTTTATGTTGATATGATTATGTTTACGAAAAATATTTAAGTTAAAGTTGATGCATCATTATGAAAATATTTTTATTTAAAGTTTATGAATCATGAAAATGATTTTGTTTAAAGTTTCTGCATCTTCATGAAAACGATATTTTAAGTACAAATATTTTTCACTGTTGTATATTATCTGTATATGTAGTACTTGTTATCAAGATTATGGTGTGTTGAGTCTTTAGACTCACTAGGTGTGATTGATGCATGTGCAATTGTTTATGATTATGTTAAAGGAGGTCTTGATGGTTGACTTTGCAGGACTGAAAGTGCATATAACCCGAGGACCGACGCTAATTTTCCGCATTAGTTATGATTTATGATTTTAAGTAATATTAAGAATATTTTTACGACTTTTTGTTTATGTTTTGAGAGGTTTTTGAGAGATTATAGTATGAGATGTATTTCTCAAATATATAGTTGATGTTTTATTTTAAAATGAAGCAAAATATTTTATAAAAATATTTTTATGTATTATTAAGGGTTCGACCGAATGCTATGTGAGGTTTAAAAAAAAAATTTAGTACATTTTATGGAAACGAATAAGCAGACGTCTCACAAACGACCTTTATCCATGTTTTAGGTTGCTGAATCGATTAGGAACGAATTTAGATCATATAATGTTTACAAATGAGTTTCAATATCGAATTACGATTCATTTGAGTTTCAACATTGAATTACGATTCATTTGTAAAAAAGTATAATCAAGGTCTTTATCTATGTTGTTCACATGGGTATACAGATAAAGAAATAACAAACCATGAAATAATGAATTATATTAAAATAAAGATTGTTTATTATAATTGAGTCAATAAAATCTCTAACCTACCCAACATGACATCTACTCTAACAGCAATCTCTCATGAATACCTCTTTTTTTGCTCTCTTTCTTTTTTCCTTTTTCCTTATAATTTTTCATCCGTATGCCCCATTCCAAAATCAATAAGCTCGAAAATTCGAACGTCCCATGATTATATCCGGTTTCATAACGTCCGACTGTTTTTCTTTTCTCCATTCTTCTCACCCAATTACCCTATGATAAGTTGAAAACTAAATATCTTTATAAATTTGTATCGATAATCATCTTTAATATCGAGGGGAATATTAAAACGGGATTAAACTAAAGCTTTGAATAAATGAAAGATGGCACACACAATAACCCAAACCAACAAAGAATGGAATGGGCAATTGTGTCAACAACACTGTCACTTCATAATTTGCATTCATTGATCGATGCAAAGTCTGCAACACTGTTTTGCCAGTTTGTGTTTTCAGTTAAATACATATAATATCAGAAAAGTAAATATTGGACAGGATAGATCCAGTTGAACAAGGAATACGATTTTCTTTTAAAAGGTTTGCCCATAGTAAACTTCTTTACATGAATTAGGGTAAAAATTTGTGTTAGAGAGTCTCATGGATCGTAGTTTGTGAGACAGATTTCTTATTTGGGTCATACATAAAAAAAAATTACTTTTATACTAAGAAGTATTACTTTTTATTGTGAATATCGGTAGGATTGACCCATTTCACAGATAAAGATTCGTGAGATCGTCTCACAAGAGACCTACTCATGAATCGGAGTGACCAAGATGGAAAGATAAATTGAAATGTGTACAAGTAAATTGAGAGAGAGAGAACAACAAATACAGATCTTCGATATCATTAATTATATATTTCTTACTTCTATCATTTTTATGTCACATTAACTAGTTTTGTCACAATATACAAGTGATCGATAAAGAATATCTAAAATAAGGTAAGTAACGTTTTTTCTTACAAGTAATTTTCAAATTATATGAAATAATTTATTTACATATACGATTTGAATTTGTTGAACATAATATTGTAAAATGTCTAACATTAAACGAAAAATGTTGTCTGAATTCAAGAAGTCACCGTTTAACCAATGATTGGGTTCATTTCTCGTGTCAAGACTTTTTCGAGTAAGTCTGTTGTACATGATTTCTCAAATACGATTTAGTTGATTAACGTGATCGGTAAATTATTATGTTGGCACAAAAAAACACCCAAAATTTTTTTTATCACGTTAGCCCAAAAATCTACTTATAATATACATCGAAAAAGCAGCCAACTACAACTCACGTAAAAAAAATAAAATAAAAAAAAACTTAATTTGTATTTGTTATAAAAGAAGACAATTGACACTTTATGGCCCACATTTAATTGGACCCAATCCTAAGTGTCCGTACTCTGCTCATCCATACCGCTAGAGCCTGTAGATAGAATTGTCGTCGTCGTCGTCGTATTTATTTCACAAAAATTGAGAAGTTTTTGCGAGGTAATTTTGTAAGGGCACCCATAGTGGGGTGACACCCCTTTAACACCCGCTCTATAATGTGAGTGAGCGTTGGACGTTCATATGTATGAACGTCCCTGTGTCAGTTTATTTTTTTAAAAAAATTACACACTTAGAGAGCCGATTTGCTGACACGCGGGCCTCACGTGTTTTGAATTATTTTAATTATATTTTATATTTTATGAACGCCCAAAAAAATTGGACATTTACGACGGATTTTCACAAACCGTCGCTAAACGTTGTTACTTATTTAATGTTATTTATTATTTTATGTTGTACCGTTTTATTTTAGGTTTATAATAATTTTTTAATTTTAAATAAATTACACTCATAAAATTAAATGATTTTACGTATTAAATATATAAAAACATATTATTATTAATATAAAATAATAATAATTCAAATTTCTTAAAAAATTTGAAAGTGAATATATTTAATTTAAAGTAAGAGTAAGATGAATGAGTGGACAGCAGGACCTACAAATAATGAGTGTGAATGTTAAAATGAATGTGAGAGAATAGATGTGTTAATGTAATGTGTATGTGACATGTGGATCCTACGATTTTTGATGAGGTGGTGGGTACTATAACACCTACCAATGCGGATGCTCTAATAACTTATATATATTTTTAATTGGATGAAAGATATTATTTTTTATATTAAAATTTAAAAATATTATATTTTAATGTATTTATAGATCGAATTAAATCGATTTAATAATAATAATATAATAATAATAAAATATAAATATACGAGACCATCTTATAATAAAAACTATTCTAATTATTTCACTACTCAATCTTTCACATTTTTCAAATGAAAAATATTTTTTTACTCCCATATTTATTTTATATAATATAATATAATTAAGATATTTTTAGTTCTTTGTTATTATTATTATTTATACTATATCATTGCGATGTTTAGAGTAATCAATTTTGATATCATAATTTTAGTAAATTTTCATTTTATATATCTATCATATCTTAATAATTTATTTTATCTTTGTCTATACTTTTAAATTTCTAAATTTAATTTTATCATTCATAAAGTAGACATTTATAATAAAAACGTTAATTTTTTATAAACAAAAAATACTCCTATAAGATTAAAAAATTATTTAATCTTAATTTAATTAAAATATGATAAAAATCTATTTTAATAAATTAATAGTTTATCCATAACTAACATATCTCAATCAGTTTTTTTATAAGTTTATCACCACTAACATAAAATATTATTCTAAAAAAATATTTTTAAAAGTTAAACATATTCTCTAAATATTTTACACAAATATATTTTATATTTAAAAAATTGAATATGTATGCATGAACTGTGCGATGGGATCGGACTCTAGTTAAAATTATTAATCAATATATGTTATTTATTTTGAAATTTGTAAACAATTTTTTTTTGTTAAAACATGAATATTTATTCGTGAAAATGACTAATTGTTTATTGAAACGTATATGATTATAATTGAAAATTATTCCTATAAAATATAAATATATATTAGGGTTTTTTAATTAATAATTTTTTTAAAAAAATATTTTAAAGCTGCTGCGGCGAACGTTGCAGGCTGCAGCTTAGCTGCTGTAGCTTTTTCAATGTTCGCTTATACTGTAAGTGGACTTCAATTTCGGGACATAAATTTTCTTATTATAAATGGGGAGAATGAAGAGTAAAATAATCAAACAAAAAAAAAAGAACAAGTATTTGTCTATACAAAACAAATATTTGTTTATAAGAAAAATGAAGATTCATTTTTTATTTTGTACATATATTAATTTTTTTAAATTTATGCTTATTAACTTTTTCAATTAAATTTTATATTTGTTATTTTACTTCTTATTATAATATTTTGTATTAACTTATTTTTTCGACAACTTATTTCAAAATGATAGAAAATCGAGATCCAGAAAATCTCAGTGTTCTCTACTTACAAGCAACTGCTAAGGAATTTATTGACTCATTTGTAATTAACAGTCTTTATTTTAATATAATTTACATTTCATGGTTTCGTTTTTGTTTTATCTTTATACACATGAAATCGACATAGATAAAGACCATGATTTTACTTTAACACAAATGAATCGTAATTTGATCTTGAAACTCATTTATAAACATTGTATATTCTAAATTCGTTTCTAGTCGATTCACCCGTCTAAAAACAAGGATAAATGCCGCTTGATCTTGAAACTGTCATATGTGATGTTCTGTACCATGTTTCAAAGTAAGGGCCGAGGATCCGAAATTTCGAAGCAAAACATGTAAGTAATAAAACTTAAAATGAAGTTCAAAACTTTAAGCTTAGTTATAAAAATCAACTACAAACGTGAAATTCAGCTAACACTGCTCGAAGAAGTAACTTTAAAGCTCGAAAACTAGCTAAGAAAGGGATCTATACTATAAGAAAACACAACAATGGAATAATCATCATCGGAGGAGTAAAACCCCATGTCATGATTTCAAGATTTCAGCTCAAGGAAGCTCATTTTCTTTTGTCCAAAAAGAACAAAAAATAGAGCTAGGAGCAGAGATAAATGATTGGACATATTTATGACCATTGAGTTGACCAAGAAGAGGAGCTAAAAGAGCTAAAGTTTGGACAAACTTATTGTTCAAGAGATGACCATTGAGTTAACCAAGGAAGGAGCTAAATGAGTTAAATGTTTGGACAAACTTAATGTGAAAAATATGACCATTGAGTTAACCAAGGAAATGAGCTAAAAGACTAAGAAACAATTAATATGCAAGAAGAAACTCATGAACTAACCAAGATGACCCTTGAATTGGATGACAATTGGACCACATTGAATGCCTTTCTTGGGCACCAAGTGGACGACCAAAAAGGGGAAAGAAAAAGGCATGTGAGCACTTATAAATACCTCCCCAAACCTCACTCAAAATGCACTTAAAAAATCCCCCACAACCTCTTAAAAATTAGGCCAAGTCAAGGAAAGAATAAGGAGTAAGTTTCGTGCAGTTTGTGTGCTCAGAAATTACGTCGAAGTGCTGCTGGATTGGCGGCATAATTTACTCAAGCAATAGGAGAAGTGCTGCCCAATTTTTCGGCTGAAACTTTGTTCAAATATCAAGAAAAGTTACGAACCATGCCTTCGAATTTCGGTAAGTGGGTTTTTGTTACATATTTTCTTGTAATTTAAAGTTTGTATAAATTATAGTGACATGCATGTATGTGTGTCCATTTCTTTCGAAAACTATTATCTTTGTTTTAAAATCTAGATCGAAGTATGAAACGTCCTTTCTGATTTCGATATTCTTTGATTCCGCTGAATTCGCTTAAAATTCTGATAAGTTCTGTTCGATAAATCTGATTCTGTAATACACTGTTACGATTCGAATTTGAAATGGAACGATAATTGTAATTTTGTATGGCCCCCATCAGTGAGTATAAAACTGTGTTCTGGCTCCCATCATTGGGTATAAAACTGTATTCTGGCCTCATCCCTTAGAGGACTAACATATTGGGGAAAATTTGACCATGGAAAATGAGATGAGTAACAGTGTTGTGTTTGTTCTGATGTGATCTGTTCCGAATTGTCTGATAATCTCTGCTTCATATTTCAAATTTGATTCGGTTCTGTTATGATAAGTCAATGTAATAAGTTTCGAAAGTCTGTTAAAAGATGCTTTAAAATTATCTTTATATGTAATTGTGAAAATCGATCGGCCCCCACTTGCTGAGTGTCTTCCAAAACACCCACTCCTTACATCTTTCATCAGATAAGAATGAGTAGCAATTGAATGAGGAAGAACAAGAGGCGTTCTGGGGCTGGTGATCATACCAAAAGACCAAGGATCAAGATTTTACATTTTCTTTTTATTTCGCTTCCACAAAACAGTTGATGTAATTGTATTCCATTGTCATTTTAAAGAAAATATTTATTTATGAAAAAGACTGGTTTGTTTTAACTTTTTGATACGAGGCTTATAGTTTTCAAGTAATTGTTAAACAATGCCGGATGTCACCGAGCCTTCGGTCTCGGGGCGTGACATTTAAGTGGTATCAGAGCCGTCAGATCCATAATTTCACTGGGATTTTGATAGAAAAAATTTGACGAAGTCAAAATTTGGCAAAAGCCTAGTGCATTCTGAAACAAACTTTCATCATTCCCTAAATTTTTCGAGAAACTCAAATTTCATTTCCTTCGATCATTCCGTAAATTCTTAGTATCGAAAATTCCCCGACAACTTTGTTTTCATTTTTGTGCCTTTCAATCCTTTATTAATGTTCTGAAATTTTCCCTCGATTTATGTTTATAGGAATTGCAGGTAGACCATCAAGAAACAATCAAAACCCCACGACACCAATCAAAATGAAAATCCACCATCACCTCCGAGAGTGAATCTTAACTGAGAGGATATGATGACAATAGCTACTATTGTAGTTGCAACATTGCAAGGAATCGTGAACCCAATTGCCACCGCTATCCAGATGCCACCAGAACCACAACCGTGAGGAATTAAGTATCATTACGAATCCCTCCGAAAGAACTGAGTTCCAACCTTTGATGGCAACCCTGATCTAGAAGTCAGTCATAATAGGCTTAAGAATGTCGAAACTCAACTGCATCTACTGGAAGTACCTGAAGGACTTAGAGTGGAAGTTGTGACACCATTTTTGGAGGATCGAGCACTCAAGTGGTGGGAAACAGTGTTACCATCTTTGGCTGAGATGGAATAGATCACTTGGCAAACCTTCAGAAGAGAATTTCTAAAGCAGTACTACCCAGCTGAATTTCGTCTGTAAAATCTTATTGAGTTCAAAAATTTAAAAAAACATCGGACATGACAGTAATGAAGTACATGTCAAGGTTCAATGATCTTAGAACCTATGTTCCAACCATCATGTCAGATGAAACTCTGAAAATGCACCGTTTCAAGAAAGGGCTGAACAGCCGAATTCAATCTGCTTTAGCTGTATTCAAACCAAACAACTTTGCAGACTTAATGGGCGCGGCGATGAGCGCGGAAACATACATCAAACACCGAGAAGAAGAGAACAAGAACAAGAGACCTTTTGTCAATCGGTCTGCTCAGAGTGGCCCAAAATTCAAGCGGCCAAACTATTCGAGTGGCCCCCAAGAAAGAACCTTTACCAATGCCGTCAACAAGGAAGGGAAATGGTGTTCTACTTGTCCACAGAATCATCTCGAGGAATGTTATAGGAAGACGAACGCTTGTTTCAAATGAGGAAAATTAGGACATCGGATTAAAGATTGTCCTGAGAACATACACAAAGGGGCTGGACCCAACATACCAAATGTAAACAAGACTAACGCTCGAGTGTGCGCTATAACTCAGGAAGAAGCGGATAACACCAATGATGTGTTGGCAGGTACGGTTTTACTCAATTAAATGACTACTTATGCCTTGTTTGACTGTGGTGCTACTCATTCATTTGTGTCTAGACGTTTTGCTAAAAAGCGGAAACTGAGCATGAAACTCTTAGTGAACTGTTAAGAGTTACAACACCTGCTAGCAAAACTATTGAGACCCATAAGGTATATCGGAACTGTAAAATTTGCATCAGTAAACAGATCATCGAGGCAGAATTGATTCAACTCAATATGATTGAGTTCGACATCATTCTCGGAATGGACTGGTTAGATAAACACCATGCCATAGTAGACGGCCAAAAGAAAAATGTTAAACTTCAGACTCCGACTCAAAAGGAAATCATATATCATGGAACGGCCACGGAACAAAAGTCCCTACTATCCACTTCACAAACCTGGAAGGCCATAAAATGCGGTGAAGAAATCTACCTGGCAATGATTAGCGAAGTCAGAGAAGAAGCTACCCCAAATTTGGAAGATAATCCAGTCGTCCAAGATTTTCCAGATGTTTTTCCCGAGGATTTACCGAGTGAAATACCAGATAGGGAAGTGGAATTTGAAATTATTTTGGTCCCTGGTGCCGCACCAATTTCAAAGGCACTATACCGAATGGATCCAGCTGAATTAAAGGAGTTAAAGGAGCAACTTTAGGAGTTATTGGATAAGAAACAAATCCGACCCAGCGCATCCCCGTGGGGAGACCCGGTTCTGTTCGTAAAGAAAAAAGACAGAAGCATGAGACTATGCATTGACTATAGAGAGTTGAATAAGATCAAAATAAAGAATAAGTACCCTTTCCAAAGAATAGATGATCTTTTCGATCAGCTAAAAGGAGCCAAAGTTTTCTCAAAACTCGATCTAAGATCAGGTTACCATCAGCTGAAAGTCAAAGCAGAGGATACCCCTAAAACAACTTTTAGGACAAGATATGGACACTACAAATTCACGGTAATGTCTTTTGGTATAACAAATGCTCTTTCAGCATTCATGGACCTCATGAACAGGGTATTCAAGCCATACCTTGATAAGTTTGTGGTGGTTTTCATAGATGATATCCTTGTATACTCACCAAGTGAGGAAGACCATCGAGAACATCTGTGTCTCACCTTGCAGACACTGTGAGAAAATGAACTCTATGCCAATTAAATTCAAGAAATGTGAATTTTGGTTAAAAAGTGTTGCTTTCTTAGGACATATAATCTCTGAAGCAGGAGTGCCAATGGACCCTAAGAAAGTAGAAGCAATTATGGACTGGCCTCGACCAAAGACTGTAATCGAAATAAAAAGTTTTTTGAGTTTAGCTGGCTACTATAGAAAAGTTGTAGAAAGATTTTCTTCGATAGCCATTCCTCTCACAAAACTCACAAGGAAGAATTCAAAATTCATTTGGAATGAAGCATGTGAGAAAATTTTCGAAACCCTAAAAACCAAGCTCGCATCTATACCGGTACTAATTCTTTCTGAGGATGGCAAGAACTTCACAATATATAGTGACACTTCAAATGGAGGATTAGGGTGTGTGCTTATGCAGGAAGGCCAGGTAATTGCCTATGCATCAAGGCAATTAAAACCTAATAAACAAAATTAGCCAACTCATGATCTTGAGTTAGCGGCAATCGTATTTGCGCTAAAGATCTGAAGACATTATCTTTATGGGGTAAAATGCGAAGTATTTACTGATTACCAGAGCCTCAAATACATATTCACCCAAAATACGATCGAGGAACGGAGACCAGGGACCATGAAAGGAAAAATATTTTATTAAATGATTATTTTTATTTATTTAATATATAGTATAATTTAAATGGTATTTCAAAAACGATGCTTTTTGAGGTGTTTTTACGCGTCGAGTCGTATTTTAAACCGAGAATCGATTTTCGACGAAAATAGAGACTTTTTGGGAACTCGACTAATATTTTCGAAAATTTCTCTAAATAAAATATTTTAATTACTATCTAATGGACCTAATATACTATAGTTATTGGACTCAAACTTGTACCAATTGTTTATTTAAAATATAAGCCCTAAAACCCTAACCCAAAACCCCTCAAACTCACGCACACATCACACAAAAGCACAAGGACTCTCCATCAGTAGCCAAGCGACAAACACCCACACATTAGGGCAGCACTTCACGTGAATATTGACGGAAAAATGCAGCAAGCTTTCATCCGCCGTCTCTCTGCCAACGTCCCTCGCATCGCAAATCATTTTTCGGACGTAAAATACGCAAAGGCATGCATTAATCTTCCTTTACTCATCTTTTACACCATAATATATGTTTTGATGCATGATTGCATGAAAAACATGATACACTCTGTATATTTTCGTTTTTATGGCATAACATGAACAAAACTAGAGTTCTCATCTTTTAAACTCTTGATTATGATGCACAAAGGAGCTGCCATGGTAGGGCTATGGAAAGGGATGTTTTTTAACATGTTGAAGGGTCTTTAGGTGCATGTTTAAAGGTTGGACAAGGTAGGGCACTAAGGTGAACAAAAATTGTGTTTTTATGGCCACGAGTTGTTGGGACAACCAAACACGTCCTCGTGCATGGCTCGCTAGGGTTGGTCTAGGTAGGTCTAAGGGGCTCGGTCATGGTCTTGGGAAGGTGGCATAGGGGCTGGTTGGGTCGGCCAAGGGCTAGGAACGAAGGAGTCGAAGGTGAGATCAAGCTTGGATTATTTAATTATCTCAATTAAAAAAATCTATTGCATTGCTTCAATAAAAAATCTATTAATTTCAACTTTCAACATCTAATGTAAAAAACTATTGAATTTCATTATGTTCGATCATATTCACTCGCATTTCTTCCTATCATTGTTCCGAATGTTCCCTCTGTTTCCTTTTGGTCTTCTTTATCACTTTTAATATGTTTTGTTCTTCTAGCGACTTTTAACCAATTATTGAGCAAATATTGGGCTTCAAAATTTTCCAACCTTAATCTAGAACGCCACTCATTCAATGTATTTCTTCCAATACTAAAAGCTTGCTTCACTACAACCGTTGAAATGAGGTAAACTAGAATTTCTTTTGCCATTATAAACAAAACTATATATATATGTATTTTTTTTGCGACCACTATCACAAAATATAGAAAGTTTTCTCATCTGTATCACTAAAATCAAAAGTAGTGGTAAAATAATTCTCATGTATAAATATCATATAAATGAGTTTTAATATTAAAAAATTCAATGAGATATTAAGAACCGTTTCATAACAACGTCTAAAGATTCATAATATAATGTTAACATTTCTTGTAAACCATATAATTTATGCCTAGGATCTAAATCAAAAGCACATAAAAATATTTCATGACATGTAATACCCATATATGAACAACTTTGTCAATGATCACTTCAAATATCGGAACACAAAAAAACTTTATTATTTAAACTAGCGAATTCTTTAATTAATTCTGTAGTGCCCAAATTCTGTACACGTATAACCCATTCATTTATTTAATTGTTAAATCATTTGATTAATTGATTTTTACAATGCATGATTTATTTAAATGCATTATTTTAAATTACTTATGTTATATGATGCACGTTAAAATGTTTTTCAAGTTTCATGTTTCAGGCGATTATTCGAGGCGGGATTGAGGAAAAGACCCGGTGACGATTTTGGACAATTTTAATGGAGTATTTTATTTTTAAGTTAAGGATGAGGCATTTTAACTAATTTATTCAGTTTAGCATTTTTTAAAAGCCTTATTTATGTATTTAGTGATTTAAGAGTTTAAAACTTTTAAAATTAGCATTTTTGAGTGTGTTATTTTGATTTAGGAGATTGTTTAAAATTAATGTGGGTTGAACTTTTTATTAGCATTTTAATTAGTTGTTTTAGCAAAAATCTCTCTTAATTAAAAACCCACACACACGTTACACACACTCACACGTTTTTACACACACTAAAACACACAACACACTCTACACATCTTATTTTCAGATTCTTTTTTTTAAAAGAAAGAAAACCTAGAGTTCTCCTTCGCAAGAGCAGCAGCCGCCCCTCCCCTATATTTCCCAGCAAATTTCGTTGATTTTCTTCAAAAAAAATCGAGCCACCATCGTCCCAGATCAAGCCTCGCATCGTTCACGCGTCGGTATCGTTGTTTCGGTATTTTAATCATCAAAATGCACGTATATACTGTTTCTTTCTGCGTCGATCATGTCATAGTATGCGTTGCAATGTATTTTGTATGAAAATCATGTGAATGTTGTGTAGAAGTTTGAGCAATTATGTTTAGATCACTTTTGAAACCGTTTTTGGATCTAAAATCACGTTTTTTCTGTCTTTTCAATACTGCAAATTTTCGGTCGTGATTTTGAGAAAACTTTCAACACAAAAATCGTAGAACTTTTTGATACCTTCAATTTGATATAAAATTCAAAAATTTTGGATAATAATTGAGTGAGTTATGGCATTTTTTGTGGGACTGATCAAACTGCGTTTTTCAGAAAATTATGTATTGATGTGTTCTTGAAGTTTCTTTGTTGCAGGCTTCGTTGGAAACCGTCGGGTGATCGCTGCTATGTTTAAGTGTATAGCATAGGATGTTGGGTTGATTTTTTGGGTGCTTCGTTTTCTGTCGATAGTCTTGGTAGCATTGCAAGTCGTAGGAAAACATTTTGTGTCAAAAAAATTCGAGTTCTTGGGTCTTGTTGCGTTGTATGAATTGCGTTGTTGTTTCGGAAACGTTTGAGATGTTTTGTGGAGATGAGTCAATGCCATAGTATCCTAGGATGGGTCTCGAGGCGTTGTTCACTGTCTGTGTAATTGAATTTGGGGAGAATAAGTTTCTAAGTCGCGGAGTCCAGAAAACTCAGCGCCCTAGCGGTAATTTCTTACCGCCCGAGCGCCACTCCTTCTGTCCGAATACTTGGTTTCCCCTTCCTTTCAAGTTCAAATAGTGAGTTCATGTCTTTTATTGTTGGGAGATGTTCACACAACACTTTAAGTATTGTTCGGGGTTCGATGTCATGGTTAGTATGATTAAACGAGATCAAGTCTCAAATGAACTATAATGTCCTAAGCTACTTATTCACTTTGGTGGTGAGCTTGAGTACCTAAGTCTAAGTTATGCAAGTTAAGTATCTTAAAATCATGTAGTCTGTGCAGTAGCGGCCCCAAAGCGAGCTCCAACAAATCCCACAACGCCAAGTAAGTATGTTCGACGTGCAAAGAAAATATTTTCAAGTTTTTGAGGTATGCTAAATGTTTTGTGACCAAATTATGTTTAGGATTGGAAAGCGTTAAACTATGAATGGGGACCAATCCGCCCGTTAAATTATGAACGGGTTTAGATCGAGATTGGAAGGCGTTAAATTATGAACGTGGACCAATCAGCCCGTTAAATTATTAACAGGGATCTCATGTATGTGGCAGTGGATACGTCCCTGTCATCCTAGTACTGTGGTTTAGTCTGATCAGGCGATTAAGTTATGGGTCACTTGCTTTGAAACATGCCTCTACGAAAAATGATGAGATTATGTATGTTCAAGTACGTTCTAGTATGCAGCATGTTTAAGAAAAGTTTTCACGTTATGGCACGTCTATGTTGTGTAAGCATGTTCTAGTTCATTTCAAGTTCAAGTATGTATGTCCTATTTTGAAGTTGCATGTGGTTTTATTACGTATTATTTGTTACTACCAGTTTATGCGTGTTGAGTCTTTAGACTCACTAGACTTGATCGATGCAGGCGAGGATGTTTACGAGGAGGCGGGAGGTGGGGACCAAGGAGCAGGCTTGGACTGAGCGGGAGGCTAGACCCGAGGACCGCCCAAGTTTTAATGACATTTGAACTGTTTAAATACTCCGATTTATGTTACTGTTTTGATGACCTTGCAAATACTTTTGGAAAACATTGTTTTGAGATCTTCCGTTGCAACTATTTTTGAGACGTACAGTTTACTTTATCAAAATTTGAAGGTTCACGATTTATTTAAGAAAATTTTAAATTTTTCCGCAAATTTTAAGTAGTAAAAGTACGGTACGTTACAAATTTTTTTTTTAATCAACAAATAATTTTTAAATTTGAAAATTGAGACTATTTCATAGGATACATATATAGAAGGATTTGGACTTGCAGGAAGTCAATTTTCTAAAGATAATATATCACTAAAATTTAAAAAAAGTTGTTCAACTGCACAAAATCTAGTTGTTTCTTCTCTAAATTTAGCTTCGTCAAATTTAAAAAGTTGATAATCATTACTCGATTTAGAAGATAATGTTGGAAATTAAGTTTGAGAACGATCAATACCAATTTCCACCGGATGATTTTTCTCCATGTGTCGTGTCAAAGTTTCATCACCACATTCTTTTTGGAATTTGTAAGTTTTCGAACAATATTTACATTTGGCTTGCATATCACCGGAGGCAACATCACCATTTTGAAATGTTTGTTGAAAATATCGGATGTCGGGTGAGACACTGCTCAAGTTTTACTTTTAGGCTCCATTGGATTGCTCATAATTTCTTGACTTTGATGATGATGTATTTGTTGAGCCTCTAGTGCAAGTTCTTGATGTTTCTCAACTGAAAAATCAATATCATAGCCACAGATAATTGAAGGAAGGAAAATTGTGTTGCTCGAACTCGAGAGGCATGATGTTCTTTCCCTTTCCTTTTCCACTCCTATGACTTGATCTAGCTCCGGCCATTTGTATAAAAAAATTGAAGTAATTATGAAAATAAATCAACAATTTACAATAAATAAATAATCGAGACTTGATATTTTTCTAATCTAGAAAATATTTAGAATTAAAGATTGAGAGAAAATTGTATAAAAATGAAAGGAGAAATTGCAACGGTCGACCTGGCGGGTGGACTGTTGCACAATGGTCACGTCATCGTGTCAATGACCACAAAATCATGGTCGTTGATTTCAAACGATTTTCTTTTTTTTTTTAAAAAAAAAAGAACAGTCTTCTCGACAGGTTGACTCGGTGGGTCAACACCCAGGTAAAAAACGGTCACGTAATCATGACTGTAGATCTCCAACGGTTATTTGATAAACCGATCGTGGCCGTTCATTTAAATTTTTTTAAATAGCAATTGGTCGACTATCCAGGCCAAAATCGTCCAACTTGGCGAGTCTACCGATTTTACACCCGTAAACCATAACTGGACTGTCTTAGGGCGTTTTCGGTCATGGTTCTGGGTCAAATCCGTTGACCCGAATAATCAGCTCGTTGACCACGGGCCAGTTCCAATTCGGGTCCGGGTTTGACCCGGTCCTCAGCTAGGTCTGCTTATTATGTCAATTTTGTGAGACCTAGATTCCTCACTAGAATTGTACACAAAATTTATGAAATTAAGTTGAGTTGTTAAAAAATAATATATTCTTTCTAATTGAGCTCATTTTAATTAAAATTTTCAGATAAATTTAAATTTAATATATTCAATCTATTAGATTCAATGATTTTTAGTGACATTTGTACATTTTAAAATATAGAGGTATTCAATATAGACTTTTATATACTCCATAAAAATTAATAATATTCAAAATGAAATTTCATGGAGTTTAAAATATTTATGTCGTAATCAAACTTGACATTTTGAAACTCTAAAAAAGTTTATATATATCCAAAATGTCAATAAATTTTTATATAAATTTATGGAATTCTTGGTACAAATCTTGAGACCTTAGGTATAACTATAAAAAGTAAATAGTTCTCTTCCACTCATACCAAATATTTGAACAAATTTCTAATTGAAAAATACCCCATAAGGGATGTGTATTCAATCTAAGAAATTTAATTACTTTTAGTCATTTTTGTTGATTTTAAAAGTGTAGATATGTTCAATCTAGATTTTTATAAAATTCATAGAAATATAATGATATCCAAATGTTAGGATCGGTAACTCAAGTAAAGTGTTTAGAAGAGGGTAGAATAAACATTTTGACTTTTTGAGTTCTTTTTCGAATGTGAACTAGTTTTTCGAGGAACTAATCTCGAAATCTTATATGTCAATATCAATCGGTTAACTAAAAAATAGTGCTGAAATAAACTAAGAGATAGATTGAATATTTTGGCTTGGATACTGTAAAAACTCGAGGTTTGAAAGATAGTTACGAAATAGTGAATAAAAAAAAATGAACGCAAGGATATTTATGAATGTTCGGAGACATCAAATGCTCCGATGTCACCCCTTCTATTTCAAAGATATGTTTTTACCAAAACACTTTAATTAATACAACAAGATGTAATAACCCACTTCAATTTGGATTTAAAAACTGTCAAATTGAAACTCTTAGCTTCTCTTAAACTTATCAATGAATAACAGACTAAATAATTTAAATGCACTAGCACAACTAATCTCAAAAGATCGAATACAATAGTGTAGTGTGCTAACTGAATAGTTCAAATAGTAGCTTGATTGCTACGAATAAATCAATGAAGTGTGAGCTTGAATTTGGAATTTTCAAACTGGATGCAAGCTTTAAAATGAATCACTAATGACTTGTTAACGGAGTGTTCTTGAGTAGTTGTGAACTGATATTTTCGTAAGAATCGATTAAGAAAACAAGATTTAACCTCTCTGATACCACTTGTTAGGATCAGTTAACTCAAGTAAAGTGTTTAGAAAGGGGTTGAATAAACATTTTGACTTTTTGAGTTTTTTTTTGAATGTGAGTCAATTCTTTGAGAAACTGATCTCGAAATTTTGTATGTCAATATCAATCTGTTAACTTAAAAATAGTGTGGAAATAAATTGAGAGATACATTTGAATATTTTGGCTTGGATATTGCAAAAACGGAAGGTTTGAAAGATAGTTACGAAATATTGAATAAGAAAAATGAACAAAAGGATATTTATGGATGTTCGGATACTTCAAATGTTCATACATCACCCCTTATATCTCGGGGATACGTTTTTTACTAAAACACATTGATTAATACAACAAGATGTAATAACTCACTTCAATTTGGACTTAAACACTGTCAAATTGAAAATCTTAGCTTCTTCTAAACTTATCAGTGAATAACTGACTAAGTAATTTAAATACACTAGCACATCTAATCTCAAAAGATCGAATACAATAGTGTAGTGTACTAAATGAATTGCTCAAATAGTAGTCTGATTGCTACGAATAAATCAATGAAGTGTGAACTTGAATTTGCGATTTGCAAACTAGATGTATGCTTTAAAATGAATCACAACTGACTTATTAACTGAGTGTTCTTGAGTATATGTGAACTAATATTTCGTAAGAATCGTCATTGTCTCACAAATGAACTCCTTTGCTATTTCTCATATGTATCACTAAGATCAAAAGTAGTGGTAAAATAATTCTAAAGTATAAATATCATATAAATGAGTTTTAATATTAAAAAATCAATGAGATATTAAGAATCGTTTTCGTAACAGGGTCTAAAGATTCATAATACAATGTCAACATTTCTTGTAAATCATATAATTTGTCAAGGATCGAAAATAAAATCACATAAAAATATTTCATGAATTTGTAAAAAAAATTCAAATTTTTCTTTCAAGACATAAATATATTGAACTAAATCATCATCATTATATTTAATATATTCACTAAAAATTTCCAACAATGTGTTGAAACTAAATGATAACTATGATAATAAACACTTGTTAATTGGTCACTAACATCATTAAAATATTTTAAAATTTCACAAACACTAGTATATAAGTTCCATTGATATGAAAATAAATAAATATCATGATCTTGAACATGATGATGAAAATTATACATAATAAATCTTTATATTCAAAAGATGATAATAACAATTTATATGTTGAATTTCAATGAGTTGTAACGTGAAACGTCTGCTTATTCATTTTCTTAAAAAGTACTAGAATTTTTTTTTCAAACCTCACTAAGTCGGCCGAGTTGCATAAACACATGCATAAAATATTTTTGAACAATTTTAAAAATAAAACAACCAACTATATATTTGAGAAATACAGCCCATACTATAATCTCTCAAAAACCTCTCAAAACATAAATATAAGTCACAAAATATCTTTAACATAATTTAAAATCATAATTCATAAACTAGTGCGAAAAACTAGCGTCTGTCATAGGGTTATGTGCACCTTTAATCCAGCAAAGTCAACCATCAAGACCTCCATTATCATATTCATAATCAATATCACCTGCATCAATCACACCTAGTGAGTCTAAAGACTCAACACGTCATATCTTTGATAACAAGTAATACGTAATACAGTTCACATACAAAAGTGAAAAATATTTGTACTTAAAATATCGTTTTCATGAAGATGCATAAACATAACATTTTCGTAAATATTTTCATGATGCATAAACTTTAAACAAAACGCTTTCATAATGATGCATCAACTTTAAACATAAACATTTTCTTAAAATTTTCATAAACATTTTCATATCAACATAAACATATCATATCATATCCATATTCGCATCCATATTCATATTCATATTCATATTCGTATCCATATTCGTATTCATATCCATATTCGTGTTCATGTTTGTTGAATTCATATCGTGATTGTGACTCGTATTTCTAATCGTATTGGGGCGACGGATCCATCTAGAGAAAACCACAGTACTGGGCGGCGGGGACACCAGTGACACTCTCACCAGTCAACTGGGCCTTGGCCAAAGTATTAACATATTCGTATTCGTATTCATATCCGTATCCAAGAAACACGATCGTCGGGCTCCCACTGAGACTATAACCCTCACAATATCTCCAACATGTAGTAGTCACAATCCCTTCACATCCTTCAACATGTCGTATTTCCATAACTTAATAAAAACATTCATATAATATCATTTTTCTTTTAAACGAAGCATGCAACATATCTTTTAAATGTCAATGTTAAATCATAAAAATCCATAATCATTGAAAATAATCATATTAGCATATAAAACAGTATTCATGACACTGCCATGACGTTTACTAAATTTCAGGGGTAAAAAGACTGTTTTACCCATGGACGCAAAATTTCACGTTTTTGTCATTTTGTTAATTTCATTGACTCTAACATGTCCCAAATAATTAAACCTACGTGAATTTTTCCATTTTTTTATTTAGCTTAAATCGATAACTTTTAAATTAATCTTTAAATGTGACGTATTAATGCGTTTTAATCCCGACTTGAACCAAACCTTAATATAAAATTCCCAAATTGAAAACTTAGGCTTTTAATAATTATTTAAGTTTAATTATAATTTTCCGTAATTTTATGAAGCTTAAAACTAAGCGTTTCAATTAACTCGTTAATTAGCGTTTCGTGTGGTGATTAAATCCCGGATAAATCCAAAACTCGTTATTTTGATCCCAAATTTTAAAAATAACATTTTTATTATTTATTCTACCCTTCCAAGTCATCAGCCATACCCGTGGACCCATGGTTCAATTTTTTCTTCTTTAATTTTTGAAATTGACACACATACGAACACACCGAGCCATCTCCCAAAATACTCGAGCCACGCCCAAGCCACCTCGAGCCACGCCCAAGCCACATCGAGCCAAACCCGAGCCAACACACCTAGGCACCCTCCTGACCAAGCCCAGCCCAAAGAACCAGCCCTGGCCCGCTCAAAATCCTACTGAAACTTGCCCCAAAATTCTGCCCATGTGTGTGTGTGCCTCCTAACCTTCACCAAGACTCCTAGCCAACTAGGACACCTCCAGCTGGTAAACCCTCGACCCAACCGGACCCTAACCACCCTGAACCACGCCCAAACCAACCCCAAGCTCCAAAACTGAAGCCACATCTCATCAACTTGAAGCAACCGAGAAACGGCCACATGAACATGGACCCTACGTTTCTGTTGCTAGGACCTAGCCAACCACACCAGACCTTGAACCAGCCCCTTGTGCCCATTCTTAGGACCCTAAGGACCTAACCTAGCCCAGTCCCAAGCCTCCTGGCCGAGCCTCTTCCTCCCTGCACAGCTGCTGAAACCAGCGCAGCCTCCTTGCAGCTCACGGGTTGGAGTCCTAGCTTGCTAGGACTCATTCCCAGCCTCTTGTCCCGAGCCCTAGCGTGGCTAGGACTCTTCCCTTGACCCCTCACGCACCATAGCCAAGCCCTGTTCCCAACCGAACCCAAGCCCAGCCACCAAAACCCATAAACCGAGCCATTCAAATCCATGACAGAAAAGTGCTTCCAGCTTGTGTTTGTTCTTGTGGGCAACGTTTTGGGTGATGTTTTAGGTCCCTAAACTCATGTAAAACAATACTTGATTGTGTCCTAATCATGGCAGCCCTCTTAAACCCATAAAAACATGGATTTGGAATCAAAAAACACAAGTTTAGAACATGTATACATATAGGTACGAAAATAACAATCTCGAGTGCCATGTTTTCCTTCAAAATATGCTTAAACAATTACTATGGTGTGATAGATGTTTGAAGGAAAGAATATGACGTGCCTTTGCGTATTTAACGAACGATTATTCGTTGACGATAGCGAAGAACGGCGACGGCAACCTAGGCTTGATCTTTCCTTGAAGCTTCGGCCTTTTCCTTTTAAAATTTGGTGTGTGTGTGTCGTGTATTCTGATTGCAAGAGTTTTGGTGTGTGCAAATGTGAGAGTGGCGTGAATATTCAAGGGTTTGGGGTGGGGTTTAACATATTTTATAGCTAATTAATCATTGATTAGGCTTAGGTTCATTAAGTAGGTAATTTAGGCCTATTAGTGCTTAATTGGAATATTAAAAATAATTTGTTTAGGAAAGTTTGTGAATTGAGTAGACGGGTTGCTAATAAGTTCATGTTTTTGTACAAAAACCAACATCGATAAAAATTACGTCACAACGTATAAAATCACATCAAAACTCTTTATTTCCAAAAATAACAAAAAGCATCAATCATATTTTAAATAATTAAAAATGATTATTTAATAAAAATATTATCTATTTTCAGCCCTCGGTCTCCGTTCCTCGATCGCAACTCGAATATCCTTTAAAAAGACATTTAAATGCAACCATGTAAAAAAATATATTTTAAACATGCAAATATGCACAACATAATTAATTTATGCAATTAAAACATTTAATTAAAATAAAAGAGAATTTAATAATTGCATGCATGTGGTTCGCGTGGACCTTTAAATTTTCGGGACGTTACAATCTCCCACTCTTAAATTGAATTTCGTCCTCGAAATTCGCTTATCCTTAATAACCCAAAGTTTAGACTTAGTTCTAGTATCCCAAAAATTCATGCTTCCGCTGCGCTATTCTGATAAAACTTAAGTTCTAAAATGTCCTTACGTCTCCTTGATCCCAATTAATTTTTACCTTCTATATCCTCATTTTGCAATTCGCAACTTAAAAAGACCCATAATGACTTAGTGTTGTTACTATTTTAACCTCGAATTTCAACTTTTTTTAAAATTCCCAATATAAAAATATGGATGACCATGCTTATCGTATATTATTTTCCTTATTTTATATCCAAAATATTCATCAACTTATTATATTTCAATCTTAAAATCCCAAACGCATCCGCTAACGCTTACATTTTCAAGCATAATATCTATTCATCTTTAAAACCCTTCATTAACATCCCTTATAACGTTATAACTTAAGTATCCTAAGGTTCTAAATATTCTTTTAAGCCCAAATCATCAAAAATTCCTATCATTAAACCCATTCAATTCTCACTTATTGCTAATCTAGTCCCCAAATTCCTTAATAATTACAAAACTAATTCTTAATTTCCTCAAAAATTATCCCATTTGGTCCTTAATTTCGAAAATCCTACAATTAACCCATAAATTTTTGGCATTCTTAATTTCCTTCAACAGGTTTCTCATAAACAAAATTTCGATAATTTTAAACTTATTTACCTAAAAATCAATTTCTATAACCAATCTTTCCTTTCATCAAACTTAAAATCTCAATTTATACATTTTCTTACTTCCCAAGGTCATCGCAGTCTTTGAATCATTATTCCTTATGTCTAATTCCCAAAATTAATTCAAATAGTAACCATGAATAATAAATATTTTCTTAGAAAATCTACGTGTCCCAAAGTATTCATAATGTTAACAATTAAATTATGGCCCCAAAAAGTAGAATGTAAATACTAAAACCCAAAAATCAACATAGTGCAATTCCACCACGAAGTCAACATGCGTAGAAATCAAATAATTTATTATTTCATATCGTATCACATATATAATTTCTAAAGCATATAAATCATATATTATCATAAAGCTATTACACATGTGACGTAAACATATAATTCATATAATTATGCAGGTAACATCATAAAATCATATAAAGCATGTAAACTTACAAATTTGAGGCTTGACGACTGAGCTTCTCTGCGCTGATGGTGGCACAACCCTTTACAGAACCTTTGCTTTGATACTTTCTGAAACGTCTGTTTATTCATTTTCTTAAAAAGTACTAGATTTTTTTTTTCAAACCTCACTAAGTCGGCCGAGTTGCATAAACACATGCATAAAATACTTTGGAACCATTTTAAAAATAAAACAACCAACTATATATTTAAGAAATACAGCCCATACTATAATATCTCAAAAACCTCTCAAAACATAAATATAAGTCACAAAATATCTTTAACATAATTTAAAATTATAAATCATAAACTAGTGCGGAAAACTAGCGTCAGTCCTCGGATTATGTGCACCTTCAATCCAACAAAGTCAACCATCAAGACCTCCATTATCATATTCATAATCAATATCATCTGCATCAATCACACCTAGTGAGTCTAAAGACTCAACACGTCATATCCTTGATAACAAGTAATACGTAATACAGTTCACATACAACAGTGAAAAATATTTGTACTTAAAATATCGTTTTCATGAAAATACACAAACATAACATTTTCGTAAATATTTTCATGATGCATAAACTTTAAACAACACGCTTTCATAATGATGCATCAACTTTAAACATAAACATTTTCTTAAAATTTTCATAAACATTTTCATATCAACATAAACATATCATATCATATCCATACTCATATTCATATCCATATTCGTATCCATATTCATATTCGTATCCATATTCGTGTTCATGTTTGTTGAATTCAGATCGTGATTGTGACTCGTATTCCTAATCGTATTGGGGCGATGGATTCATCTAGAGAAAACCACAGTACTGGGTGGCGGGGACACCAGCGACACTTTCACCGGTCAACTGGGCCTTGCCAACGTATTAACATATTCGTATTCGTATTCGTATTCGTATCCGCATCCAAGGAAACACGATCGTCGGGTTCCCACTAGGATCATAACCCTTACGATATCTCCAACATGTAGTATTCGCAATCCCTTCACATCCTTCAACATGTCGTATTTCCATCATTAATAAAAACATGCATATAATATCGTTTTTTTTAAACCAAGCATGCAACATATATTTTAAATGTCAATGTTAAATCATAAAAATCCATAAACATTTAAAATAAAAGTTTTAACATATAAAAATCATAAAAAGCCCTAAACATTTTAAAATTAACATTTTAACATCATAAACGTTTAAAATAAACATTTTAACATAAAAATCCATAAACATAAAAATTTCATAAACATTTAAAATTGACATATTAACATATAAAAATTTATAAACATCCATAATCATTGAAAATAATCATATTAGCATATAAAACAGCATTCAGGACACAGCCATGACGTTTACGAAATTTCAGGTGTAAAAAGACCGTTTTACCCCTGGACGTAAAATTTCACGTTTTTGTCATTTTCTTAATTTCATTGACTCTAACATGTCCCAAATAATTATTTAAGCCTACATGAATTTTTTCATATTTTTATTTAGTTTAAATCGATGACTTTTAAATTAATCTTTAAATGTGACGTATTAATGCGTTTTAATCCCGACTTGAACCAAACCTTAATATAAAATTTCCAAATTAAAAACTTAGGCTTTTAATAATTATTTGAGTTTAATTATAAATTTTCCATAATTTTATGAAGCTTAAAACAAGGCGTCTCAATTAACACGTTAATTAGCGTTTCGTGCGGCGATTAAATCTCGGATAAATCCAAAACTCGTTATTTTGATCCCAAATTTTAAACATAGTATTTTTATTATTTATTCTACCCTTTCAAGTCATCAGCCATACCCGTGGACCCATGGTTCAATTTTTTCTTCTTTAATTTTTGAAATTGACACACATACGAACACACCGAGCCATCTCCCAAAATACTCGAGCCACGCCCAAGCCACCTCGAGCCAAACCTGAGCCAACCCAACTAGGCACACTCTTGACCAAGCCCAGTCCAAAGAACCAACCCTGGCCCGCTCAAAATCCTACTGAAACTTGCCCCAAAATTCTGCCCATGTGTGTGTGTGACTCCTAACCTTCACCAAGACTCCTAGCCAACTAGGACACCTCCAGCTGGTTAACCCTCGACCAAAACTGACCCTAACCACCCTGGACCACGCCCAGACAAACCCCAAGCTCCAAAACCGAAGCCACATCTCATCAACTTGAAGCAACCGAGAAACCCACATGAACATGGACCCTACGTTTCTGTTGCTAGGACCTAGCCAACCACACCAGACCTTGAACCAGCCCCTTGTGCCCCTTCTTAGGACCATAATTACCTAACCTAGCCCAGCCCCAAGCCCCTTGGCCGAGCCTCTTCCTCCCTGCACAGTTGCTGAAACCAGCGCAGCCTCCTTGCAGCTCACGGGTTGGCTAGGACTCGTTCCCAGCCTCTTGTCTCGAGTCCTAGCATGGCTAGGACTCTTCCCTTGACCCCTCACGGACCCAAGCCAAGCCTTGGTCCCAACCGAACCCAAGCCCAGCCAACAAAACCCATAAACCGAGCCATTCAAATCCATGACAGAAAAGTGCTTCCAGCTTGTGTTTGTTCTTGTGTGCAGCTTTTTGGGTGATGTTTTAGGTCCCTAAACTCATGTAAAACAATACTTGATTGTGTCCTAATCATGGCAGCCCTCTTAAACTCCGAAAAACATGGATTTGGAATAAAAAAAACACAAGTTTAGAACATGTATACATATAGTTACGAAAATAACAATCTCGAGTGCCATGTTTTCCTGCAAAATATGCTTAAACAATTACTATGGTGTGATAGATGTTTGAAAGAAAGAATATGGCGTGCCTTTGCGTATTTAACGCACGATTATTCGTTGACGATAGCGAAGAACGGCGACGGCAACCTAGGCTTGATCTTTCCTTGAAGCTTCGGCCTTTTCCTCTTAAAATTTGGTGTGTATGTGTCGTGTATTCTGATTGAAAGAGTTTTGGTGTGTGCAAATGAAAGGATCGGTTAAGATATGAAAAGTGTTTAGAAGGGGGGGTTGAATAAACACTCACGGATTATGTTCGTTTTTCGAAAGTTAAGTTCAGTTCAATGACAAACTGATACTCGGTATCTCGTCAGTCGATGACAATCAGTTTAACTGAAAAAACAGTTGCGGAAGTAAACTGAATGAAAGATAGAATAACTAAAATAAAAGGTAACTGAAATGAAAAACAGGCGATTTGTTTCTGGATGTTCGGAGAATGGAATAACTCCTACGTCACACCTTCTATCACGAAGATAGGATTTCTACTAAAAGACTTTGAACGAATACAATGTTTATACTGACCCACTTCAGTTTGGTCTTATCAATGCCAAAACTGAAACTCTTAGTTACAACAGGCAATTTCAGTTCGTGACTGATCTTAGCACAACTTAACAATATAACAGAGATTACAGTGTGCTAACAAGCTCAAAGACGGTAGCCTTGAATGCTACAGATAGAACTTAGTAAGAGTGAGCTTTTGATTTCAGCAGAGTAACAGCTTGAGTAAAATAATTATTCTAGTATCCTTGTTTCTTCAGCTGCTCTTTTCGCCTATTTATAGGCTTCTCTTCCAACGGTAACTTGATATAATATTTGAATTTTTTATCGGTTGATTGCCACGTCGATATTCGCCTGACAATCGTACACTGTAGACTCTGAAATGCGGCGTTCCACTATGAGTTGCAGTCTTCTTGTACTGATGTCGGTTGAACGTCCTTTTAATTTGATGACGTGTATGGCTGAGCGATCAGCGGATAAATGGTAGCTGATAAGCTTGTGCCGAGTGAATCAACTGATCAGTTTCCAACTGATCAGTCAGCTGTCTTCAGGAATCTAGTTATGTTCAACTGATCAGTCAGATAACTTCGAAGGTTCAGTTCAGCTGGATTCGGTTGTCTTTGATAACTCATGCGATAATTCAGTTAGGCAAGCTGTATAATTCGAATACTTGATCAGGTAGTCCAATAGATAAATGATTTGTCAAACAGCCGAAATTAAGTTTTCAACAGCAAATTTGAGAGTGGCGTGAATATTCAAGGGTTTGGGGTGGGGTTTAACATATTTTATAGCTAATTAATCACTGATTAGGCTTAGGCCCATTAAGTAGATAATTTAGGCCAATTAGTGCTTAATTAGAATTTTAAAAATAATTTTGTTTAGGAAAGTTTGTGAATTTATTAGCTGGATTGCTAATACGTTCAAGTTTTTGTTGAAAAAGCAACACCGATAAAATTTACGTCCCGACGTATAAAATCACCTCAAAACCCCTAATTTTCAAAAATACTAAAAAAAAGCATCATCTATATTTTAAATAATTTAAAATCAATTATTTAATAAAAACATTTTACATTTTTCAGTACTCGGTCTCCGTTCCTCGATCGCAATTTGAATAATCCTTAAAAATACAGTTTTATGCATAATGACAATAAAATCCTAATTAACATATGATCATGCATGTCACATAATCAATTAAGCAATTAAAATCAATTAATTAGCCATTTATCACATTTCCTAGATTTGCATGCAGTTAGATTACGTCGTCTTAATTTCTCCAGTTTATACATGTTAAGTCTTTAAACTCACTAGACTTGATCGATGCAGGTGATGATGACTTTGAGGAGACGAGGGGTGGGGACCAATGAGCCGGNTTGGGTCTGCAAAAACTAAAATCAGCAAAGCTGATTTCAGCACACCAGCTAAAACTGAGTCAATTGAACTGAACGACTAGTTGAGCGGCTGACAAGTTGAACTGAACCAGTTGACCAGCTGACCAGTTTAAGCTCGGGAAAATGTCCAGCAAAACGAATTTGACCGTTGCAATTTAAGAAACAGTACAGAAACTTTCCAAATTGTAATGCCCGAATTTTGAAAAAAAAATAAAATAAAATTGTGGCTGTAGTTGTGATGGTTTATGGCTTTACGTTATGATATGAATGGTAATGAATGTTATAGAATGGAATAGATAATAGATGGGTAGAATTAAAGGTTGAATTTGAGCTAAATAGGTAATGAAAGTGCAGAAATGGTATGAAAAATGTGGCAGTAGTTGTGGTTTTTAGCATAATGTTTTTTATATTAATTCAATTGATTTGAGGCCACTTTCATTAGAAAGATAAGACATAAGGCTATAACTTTCATGTTTTGAGTTTTGTTCAAATCATTAGGGAAGACGAGCCAAAAGCGCCCCGAAGTGATATGAGGTTAATTGGGAGATTGAACATAACTTTTTACTCAGACCTCCAAATGATATGAGGTTAATTGGATGCAAGCCAAGACATATGGCTACAACTTTGCTGTTTACTACTTTTCCTAATTCTAAAGGGAAGAGGCGTTTCGGAAGCAATCTTTGACGTAGTTGTGCGCAGAGCGCGCCCGAGCGGAAAAAGATGTCCGCCCGGGCGGGCCTTGTTCGAAAATTTTGGATTTATGGCCGAGAGTTCCGCGTCCGAGCGGAAAAAGACGTCCGCCCGAGCGCCCAGCAAGTTAAAAAAAACGTGTTTTGAGGTTTGGATGGTATATAATAGATTGGGGAATGATTTTTGTATCATTTCTTCTCATCCTCATTTCTCTCCGTCGATTTAAAGCTAGGGTTCTTCATTTCTCCTTCAATCCAATTTCTTCCAAGACATTAATCTTTGATTGAAGCCTTAATCTTTGCTTGGAGATTTGAAGTTCTTCTCTTCAAGAGTTTAGAAGCAAGGTAAGAAAGCTTATTTTCTTGGGTTAGTGATTGAAGGGAAAACAATGGGTTGTTTGGTTTGAGTGTTGAGGTAAAGTTGTTAATATAATGATTGATGGTATTGTATGTATTGATATTTTGGAAAAGAAATGGAATTGTAGAGGAGCTAACTCTTTAGCACGCACGTCACGTGTTTGACAAAATGATTCAATGAATGTTTTTATGTCATATTACGGTTAAGAAATGATATGGATTCCTTCTTTACAAAATTGTTGGGATTTGAGTTTTCTTGAATATCAAAATTGCGGATCTTGATTCGAAGCATTATTGAATTAATTATGAATTTTGTACAGAAATTGCTCTGTTTTGATAAATGATCCGAGTTCTTGAGTTATAGTAGACTTCGAAGGTTCAAGACTTCTCACCTACACATTTCGATCTTCTTTTGGTAATATTTGAAAGGTATGTTACGGTCGGTAACATACGAGGTAAAAGTATCATTTTTATTTTAAATTGAAAATTCTATGGCTCGATGAATTACTTGTGATTTGATGATGATTGTGGCCTTGAGATGAGTTTATTATAATATCGAAATGATGATATTGATTTGCATCATTACATTGCATATTGAGCCACTTGTTGATTCAGATTTGATATGGCGGAGGTCGCCTTGATTTATTGATTTGTTGGACGTATGGGGCTATAGTTGAGTTGGCATAGTGTATGCGGAGGTCGCTGCTATGGCCTGAACACTCTCTATATGCGCACCATAGTCCTGGGATTGTAGAACACAGCACCCCACCTCGAGCGGATGAGTCGGTGGATGTTGCTGGGGGATTCTCTTTCCTTGGGTACCCTATGACCAGATGATTCACTTGATCTTGAGATTTATTGATAGCCCACAGCTTCTGATCATGCATTGCATTATATTGCATCTTTATGAATTTAATATGAAATATTTGTCGCTTTAATTCTCATATGTTATTGATTGTATCATACTGGGTTTATACTCACCGGCATGTCCGGTACCTCTTGTTTTCATGTGCTTGACGGTAGGCGAGGCGAGGCTTGGGATGCCAGAGTCCAACTCAAGGGGAGGAGATACAAGTTAGAGTGGGATTCTCGGGTCTTAGGAGCTATTTTATGATGTTGGGATTTCTTTATTTTGGCATGTTGAAAATTATATTTCAAACATTTGAGACAATTAAATTATTTTGACGATGTTTATGTGGATTTGTGAACCACAAATTACGTATTTTACTCGATCATTTGTTTTGTTACAATTATAATTATTAGTATTAGATATCGGACCCAGGGCCCCACACAAACTATCATATTCTTGTGTCAAACGTATATATCATCGTTGGGGCCTATAAATAAAACATCTTGAAGATCAAACAAAAGCTTTTGAAGAGGATTCAAAGCATAGGTAGTTAACATAAAGAAATCAGTTAGTTGAGAGCACAAGTACTTGTGTGAGGATACATTTTAGATGTATACTGTAAATGATAAATTTCTCACACACAATTACACACACGTATACAATAGAGTTGAACTTCAAATATTAGTTGAGTGAGTCTTGCACAAAGACGTTAAACACTTGTATGTAGTCTTTGGACAAAGACATTAAACAAGTGCTTGCTAAGAGGTGTTGTCTTCAATTTAGTTGAGTGAGAGGTGTAAGTCTTAAGCTGAGTGGGTTTGTACAGAGTATTATATAAATCAAAGTCTTCTAGTGAATCATTCCCAAGGGAAAGAAGGGGTGACGTAGGAGCATTTCAAGTCTTCGAACATCCATAAACAAATTTATGTCTATTTATTTATTGCGTTTATTTATCATTTTCATTGTTTTAAGGATGCATTGTTGAATCATTTTATGTGTTTTTCAAATATCAAAATATTGCATATAAAATGTTTGATAAAATGCTTCAACCAAAATTTTTTTTACTCGTTCAAATTGCATATATTTTAAATGCTTTACAAAATGTTTAATCGGTTTCTACGAAGGACTATGTTGAGTGTCTTTCGCTTGGTTCGAAAACAAAACTCGATTTAATTCATCGATGTTCAATATTTCAAAAATCTAGCTACTTTAGCTTAATGATGATCCCCAAAATCGATATTGTCATTTAGCTTCGTCAAATTTTAAAAATTGATAATCATTTTGAGAACGGAATGCTGGAATTTAAGTTTGAGAACGATCAATACCAATTTCCACCGGATGGTTTTCTCTACGTGCCGCGTCAAAGTTTCATTACCACCTCTTTTTTGGATTCGTAATTTTTCGAAAAATATTTACATTTGGCTTGCATATCACCAGAGGCAAGCGTCACCATTTTGAAATGTTTAGTGAAAATATCGGATGTCGGGAAAGGCAACGCTCGAGTTTTAATTTTAGGTTCCATCGGATTGCTCATAATTTCTTGACTTTGATGATGACGTATTTTTTGAGCCTCTTGTTCAAGTTCTTGATGTTTCTCATCGGAAAAAAATTAGAATCATAACCACATATAATTGAAGTACGGAAAATCATGATGCTCGAACTCGGGTGGCATGATGCACTTTCCCTTTCCATTTCCACTTCTATGACTTGATCCGGCTCCGGCCATTTGTATAAATATGAAATTGAAGTAATTATGAAAATAAATCAAAAATTTACAATAAAAAAATCGAGACTTTATATTTTTCTAACCAATAAAATATTTAGAATTAAAGATAAAGAGAAAACTGTAAAAAAAAATGAAGGGGGAAATGCAACGGTCGACCTGGCGGGTTGACTGTTGCACAATGGCCACGTCATTATGGCCGTTGATCATCAATGGCCACAAAATAATGACCGTTGATTTCAAGCGATGTTTGTTTTTAAAAAAAAAACGGTCTTCCCAACAGGTAGACAACGGTCACGTAATTTTGAATGTAGATCTCCAACGGTCACTTGATCAACCGATCGTGGCCGTTCATTTAATTTTTTTTGAAATAGCAATTGGTCGACCCGCTTAGCCGAACTCGTCCAATCCAGCAAGTCGACGGGTCACACGTTGACCACGGGTCAGTTCCTGTTTGGGTCCGGATTTGACTCGATCCTTGGCCAAGTCTACTTATTGTGTGAAATTTGTGGGACCTGGATTCTTCACTCGAATTGTACACAAAATTTATGAGATTAAATTGAGTTGTCAGAAAATAATATAGTCTTTATACTCGAGCTCATCTTAATCAAAAAATTTCAGGTAAATTTTTCTTTAATATATTCAATCTATTAGATTCAATGATTTTTAGTGACTTTTGTATATTTTAAAATCTAGAGGTATTCAATCTAGAATTTTATATAATCTACAAAAATTAGTAATATTCAAAATAAAATTTCACGGAGTTTAAAATATTTATGTGGTATTCAAATTTGACATTTTGAAATTCTATAAAAGTTTAGAGATATCCAAAATGTCAATAAATTTTTATTGAAATTTATGGAATTCTTCGGTACAAATCTTGAGACCTTAGGTATAACTATAAAAAGTAAAAAGTTCTCTTCCACTCATACCAAATAATTGAATAAATTTCTAATTGAAAAATAACCTATAAGGGATGTGTACTCAATCTAAGAAATTTAATTACTTTTAGTCATTTTTGTTGATTTTAAAAGTCCAGATATGTTCAATCTAGATTTTTATAAACTTCGTAGAAATCTAGTGGTATCCAAATGTTAGAATCGATTAACTCAGGTAAAGTGTTTAGAAAGGGGGTTGAATAAACACTTTGACTTTTTGAATTCTTTTTCGAATGTGAGTCGGTATTTTGAGGAATTGATTTCAAAATCTTGTATGTCAATATCAATTGGTTAACTAAAAAATAGTGCGGAAATAAACGAAAAGATAGATTTGAATATTTTGGATTGGATACTGTAAAAACTGAAGGTTTGAAAGATATTTACCAAAAAGTGAATAAGAAAAATGAATACAAGGATATTTCTGGATGTTCGGAGACTTCAAATGCTCCTAGGTCACCCCTTCTATCTCAAGGATATTTTTTTTTTACGAAAACACTTTGATTAATACGACAAGAGGTAATAACCCACTTCAATTTGGAGTTAAACACTGTCAAATTGAAACTCTAAGCTTCTCTTAAACTTATCAGTGAATAACTGACAAAGTAATTTAAATACAATAGCACAAATGATCTCAAAAGATCGAATACAATAGTGTATTTTGCTAACTGAATTTGCTCGAGTAGTATCCTGATTGCTACAGATAAATCAGTGAAGTGTGAGCTTGGATTTGCGATTTGCAATTTGGATGCAAGCTTTAAAATCAATCGCTACTGTCTTTTTAACTTAGTGTTCTTGAGTAGTTGTGAACTGCTATTTTTGTAAGAATCGACATTGTCTCACAATTGAATTCCTTAGCTATTTATAGGCTTCGATTCCAACGGTAACATTGAATGCATTTAAGAATAGTATCCGTTGAATCGTCTTTTTGTCCACGAAGACATTCCTCTAACAATAGTATGAGGTATCAGACTGTTGTGCGCCGACTGATTTGATCAGGTACGGAATGTCGGTTGGTCTGCTAGAATTCAAACTATAGCTGATGACATGAACAACTGATCAGGAGTCAAACTGGTCGACTGATTAGTTAAGCTGGTCTATATTTGGTAATCAGTTTTAACTGGGGTTATTTCATTTTGAGAGCTTTGTTAACTTCAGTTTGAGTATTTCATTTTTGATATATCAGTTCTACGAATATCACGTTCAGTTCTGATCTTCAGTTCTGGCATCGATCAGTTTGTCAATCTGAGAATCTTTTATGTTCATCAGTTTTGAGACTTATTAATGGTTTTGAGAACTTTAGTTTATTAACTTTAGTTCTATTTAATTCATTTCAGTTTGATAAGTCGTCTTGAGTTCTATAATCAGTTTTGTGTTTTCAGTTCGGTCACTGTTCAGTTCTGGTCTTCAGTTCGGTTACTGGTTGGTTTGTCAAATTCCGAAACTTATAATTTCTCAACACCAAATTAAACTTTTGTAAAGTTTTAAAAAGTTATATGGTATTCAAATTTTTAATAGATTTCTAATGATTCTTATATAATTCCTTATATATAAACCTTAAAAAACTAGGCACAATTTTAAAAAAATTTGTCCTCTACTCACCCTAGAGATTGCAAAAGACTTTTATTCCATAAAACCCGATATCTCTCACTCCTTTCCCCTCTCACAATGCTCGTTTTTCTTCTCTCAAAAGACAGCACCATACATAAGTTTAAATCGAGGGTTCTCGTTGTCAACTTCCGAAGGTATGTTTCATGAAATTTTTTAATCATTATCGATAAAATATTCAAAGGTTATGTACATATGCATTTCATATTTTTGTTTCATATTGACATGTTGAAATCATATGGCTAAAAATGGAAAAATTCTTACATAAGATCTTGGGTATGGGTAGAAACTGTCACAAATAATTTGTTTTTTATTTTATCGATGAATTTGGCAAAAACTTGTGTGAGACGGTCTCACAGGTCATATTTTGTGAGACAGATCTCTTATTTAGGTCATCCATGAAAAAGTATTATTTTTTATGCTAAGAGTATTATTTTTTTATTGTGAATACCGGTAGGGTTGACCCGTCTCACAGATAAAGATTCGTGAAACCATCTCACAAGACACCTACTCGATGAATTTTGAATAACAAACTTTTGTCAAAATGTTTATAATAAATTGTTGATTTTTACGTATACAAATTATTTGGTTGAAAAATAAAAAATTGTTTTATACCCAACACACCTTTGAACCACATCCATGAATAAATATGATATTATCTTTTAGCAATCCATTTCATCAAAGTTGATTTCTTTGTAAGTACGCACGTATAGTCTAACAAATTCCATCTTGTCAAAGGAGCCTGACTCAATATATTGTGCAAAATGTGAACTCGTATAATTTTTTAAAAATCATACAAAAAAAAAAAACCTCTTTTACATTGATGTTATCCGTATGAATCGGGTACAGCTAGTGTGGGCAATCCACCGGATATAGAGAATATTTTAGTGTTTAGGGAATTTGAGTGAAGATAATGTATTCAATAACACCTGCAAACCAGAAAAGAAATTGTGAATGGGCACGGGAGAGGTATCCTACGTAGCCACTCCGATGCTAAAGTCAGCAGGTTTGTAGAGTAAGAACACAAGCAATATATGTGAGAATATTTGTGTGCTTGAGAGTAAAGAATTTCAGAATCAGTAAATGACATTTATACCTGCTATTTATAGGAAGGGAAACTAAGATTATCTCGATTTGTGTGCACACCTACCACTTATAGCCTTTGATGTTGACTTTCTGTCAAGCCACCCTACTTTTGATGACTTCTAGGACACTCCACATCCATGTTGCTCTGACAGATTAGACAGCCCATATCAATCATACTCGAGTGTGGTTCAATTCTCGAGGTATTCCGGGTGGTAAGATACCCGGGTGCTTGTATGAAGGCCCTGACTCTTAACTGCCCGGAAAAAGTAATGCCCAGCTAATATGGCTTTGATCTGGGCCATCCAACTATCTTCCTGGGTCATCCATGACCTCGATCCTTACCGGGGGGGGGGGGTATCACCACCCATCTGTACCTTAGCATTAAATCCCGCCGAAAAACGTTTCGTATTACGAGAAGCGGATAAGTCTGATGCCTCGATAACCGTATGAGTCTTTTCATATGCTGGCACAACTTCCAATATTCATCTCGACCGTCCGATTTAATTTAAATCAACGGTGCCGATTAACTCCTTCCCCTATATATATCAGCTAACTAGTTTTTCAAAAATCACTTTCAAATTCAAACTATCGGCAAAGCCCTTGCAAAATTTCTTCTCGAAGCTCCTACGTGCAAATTCCTTCATTTCCGACGATCTTCCACAGCGTTTTTTCCCAAACTTGTAAGTTCTTCTTCTTAAACCATGTCTAACTCCACTTCTTCGACCTCAGGAGCCAATGCGCGAGGCTCATCTGGTTATGAGTCTACCGCACTACGCTCCGATTCCCCTCCCTCTCCTCCTCGCCACCGCATTACCCAAACTTCTAAAAAACCCATAGCCCACCAAACAAAGCCTTCTTCTTCAAAACCTTCTTCCTCGGGCACTTCCCGGGTCCTGAAAAAGGACAAGGGTAAGAGCAAAGCCCGGACTTCTCCTTCTATTGAGGCCCCGGGAGTTCTTTGGTTCTCCTCAATGAGCAGCACTCTGCGCTCGGGGACGGATGAGGAACTCCGAACTCTAGGGTCTATTCCTTCCACTTATCCAATTCTTATACCCGGCTCCTCTGATCGGGCAGATAGCCCTCCTCTTGGGTATACTATTTTCTTCCAGGACCAAGTCAGAAATGGTCTCCGGTTCCCCATCTCTTCTTTCTACATCGAGCTCGTCAAATTCTTTGGTGTGCATATAAATCAATTACAACCCAATTCTTTCCGGATCATGACCTCGGCCTATGTTCTCTTTCGCATGCACAACCTTGTCATCAACCCCCTCATTCTTCATTACTATTTTGTCTGTAGGTTAGGTGATAATGCTTTCTCTCTTTCTGCCCAGCTTAATGCCCGGTTCCTTGATGACATCCCTTCTTCCCAGAAGGGATGGAAAGGAAGATATTTCTTCTTCAACTCCCAGCCCCTCTCTCCTGTCTGACCGGGTTTCTCCCCTCCCTTCCTCCTCAGCCTGCCCTTCCCCGAGCCTATAAATTTGAGGAGTTTTACACCCGAAGCCAAGATTTGGTGGAGGGTTAAAAATACTCCTCCTCCACCCTTATCTTCCAGGAGAATTTGATTGCCTATGGGTTGAGCGCCCGGGCTGAAGACCCAACAGACTCGGTGATTGATGAGGTGGTTGGCTCGGGCTCTCAATCCGGTGACTCTCTTTATTCCTGTCTTTTCCTTTATTTTCTTAATTTATACTTGTATTCTGTAATAATCCTTGACTTTTCATGAATGCAGATAAAATGCAAAAAGCCTTTGCAAAGAAAATAGGAGAAGAAGCTGGCAGCCCGGAAGGCTGCTGCTGAAAGGAAGAAACAAGCAGCCGAGGAGGCGGCGGCCCAGGAAAATGAATCAGCCCGGGCAAATACTGAGCAAGAGCGGGAGGCGCCTGGCTTCCGGGAGGATGAAGAAGATCACATCCCCCTTCGGCAGAGGAAGCGAAAGGCTTTTGGTGTTAGTGAATCTTACTATTCTCGACTTTTCTTGAGTTTTTCTTCATTGTTTCTTGTTACACAACTTTCTTGGTGTCTTGNGCATCTTAGCGTTGGAAAATTTTCTTCTAGGTTGATTCATATTCATGTTATTGTGAAATTCTTCAAAGTTATTAGTTTTTTGCAGTCCAAGTGAGTCTATTTGCATGTGTCTACAAGTTTAAACTAGTGAGTTAGATGTACACAAGCTACAAAGTCTATGTATATCCTTCTACTGAATTATCGAAAATTGAGTGAAATACTTGAGTTGAGTGTTCTTGTGAGGTATTTGTAGTGAGGAAAAAAATAAATAACGAGCGATTTTTCTTTGGAGTGACTCGTGAGAATTTGGGTGAGATGCATAGTATTGTTATTTCTACCAACTTTTCTTGCAGGTAAAATATGTCTGACGATATTCAATTTCAAACATTGGTTAGAGATTTGAGTAGAACGTGGGAGAAAGAGTTTAAGCCTTTCATTAATAGGCATAGACAAGTTCATGGGATTAGGAGAGCAAGAAGAGTTGATGGGGATAGATAATCACACCTGGATTGGGATGCTGATAGGCGGTGTGATAAAATAGTAGATCTAGAAATCAGAGAGAGTATAGATCAAGGCTGCGTTTGGTTTGGGTGATTAAGTAGGATAGATTATTTTATCACACTTTTATCCTGCGTTTGGTATGATTTTTATTTAACCAACTCAATTCCTCCTATAAATGATTAGGTTGTAATACGTGTGATTAAATAATACCTCATTCCTCCGTAGGATTATTAATCCTTCCTCTATTCCTACTCTCTTTCCAATTTTACCCTTCCTCCTTCACCGCTGTTGAACCACCTCGGCTACCGGACCGTCGCTATCGCCGAACCACCGGACCACCATCGTCGCCGGACCGCCGGACCACCACCGTCGTCGGACCGCCGCCGTCACCACTGTCGCCGCACCGCCTCCGCCGGACCACCACCGTCGCCACACCGCCGTCGTGCCGTCGCCACACCGTCGTCGTGCCGTCGTCGCCACCTCGGCTGTCGGATTGGCAACCGGACCGTCGTCGACGGAGTGGAAGAAGAAAAAAAAGAAGAAAGAGGCAATTTTGTCTTTTCAACAAAAAATTCAAAATTATCCTACACTTAAAAATCTTACCAAACATAATATTATTTTACACCATATATTACATTTCTACGACAATCATTTTCTTTATCATTTATATACTAATCATTAGTTTATTTTATCCTCCAACCAAACGCACCCTAAGTGGTGTTAAAATGACAGTTCCATCTTTCCATAGATAGCCGATCCAAAGCAGTATCTTGATTGTGAGAAAATGATGGCGTGTACTTTTGAGAGCCAAGATTATTCGAAAGCTATAAAGGTAAGACGAGCTTGTAGCGAATTCACAAACTATGCTACCGCTTGGTGAGATAAATTAGTAATGGGTAGGAGAATATGTCGAGAGAACCCTATAGTCACGTAAGATGAGATGAAAAAAGTGATGAAATAATTTGTTTCTAACAACTACGATAGGAGAATTGATATAAGAGATGAACGTGTGACTTGCATGAAACATACTTACATCCACATGGAGGTCGACCATGGAGGAGAAAATCATGGCTAGGCCAACGATGGATTCAACATGAAATTCCCAAGCATGGATATCAAGGTATATCCGAAATTTTAAATGCTCGTACTTGTGATATTATATTTTTTTGGTATCTACAAATTAAACATGATATTAGCCAATGTCGAGGTGAGGCGGTGACACTGATGGATTCTCAAGTGGGGCTTGAATCCAAAGTTGTAGTTGATTGTGAATCCAAAGTTGTAGTTATACTTAAATCTAACGTTGAAGTTGACAATGATGATACTCCATCAGTTTTTGATGCGAGTGTTGAATAGTATGCAGTGGAAGGTGAATTATTAGGTGATGAAGAAGTTCCTAATGTGTATGCTTTGGAGGAAGAGCATAGGAAAAGTAAAACTTTGTTGTATATATGTTTTGAGAAACATTATATTTCTCTTACTCAATTGAATCCAAAAGAAGTTTTGAAAAACGATTTAAAATTCAAGAAGTGAGTTAGAAAAAAAAAAAGAGCGTTGGTGAAAATAAAAATGATGGGGGCCAAAGGAAGAAAAAGACCAAATGCAATGAAAGCCAAGAAAAAGAGTGGAAAAAAGCAGTTTATGACCCAAAAGAGTGAGGGCAAGAAATATTTGTTTTTGCATAAACCCCATAAAGTACCTTTGCACGAAGAAGTTTATTCACATTTTCATGATAAAGCATGTTCAATCCCTAGCATTGTTATTTTTTTCTTACATGATTTTGGAAGTATCATGACAAGGAGACAAACGAGTTTTGGTGATAGAAGAATGCCATGGGTTAATCCATATGACTTCGAAAGCAATCAAAGTGAGATAAGAGTAGTTGCCAACACGACAACTATGAGGTATGTCTCACTTCCTTACCTTAATTCTATGTTGTTTTCTGTTGAAGATTTTGGAAAATGAGTTGCAAATGCGATAGTTAAGAGACATGATTTAAATTTAGCTGTTGTCTCCATTTTTTTATGGATTTGAGAGCGGTGAGAAATTGTGTGCATTGAGTTTAAATATTATTGATTTTTGAATTGATGAGATTTAGTGGTAGCAAAGATTTTTATACATTAGAATTAAATTCTTGTGATGTGTCAAAAGATTGCATTGATAGTACGTGTAGCATGTCTTATTTCCATGATTTATATTTGTTTGTTAAGAGTTGTGAAAAGTTCATAGTTAAATATGAAAATTTTATGGTCATAATGTGTATTTGTTTAAAAAGAATAAATTTTTTCGCATGAGCTACATGTTATTGAGACACATAATCGTGGTTTGATATGTGATTATTGAGTAGCTATGATCATGGATAGTTGCATGGATTTCTATTATGAATGCATATGAAGAGATATATTGAGTGGATTGGTGAAACATGCATTGCATATTGGAAAATGACATCTAGGCTAGATACTTATATATTACATTAACTAATTCTTATTTCTAGATAGTAAAGGTCATACACTTGTATAAATTTTGTTGTGGGATTAACTAAGTCTAAGAAGGAGAAGAATTTAGTTTTTGTAATGATTAATAGATTTTATTATTATCATTTGGTTTCACTTGTTATTTGACATATGTTGTAATTGATGAAGACAAGATGAAGATAAACATGGAGTTGGGATTTCTAGGGTTGATGAAGCAAGTGGATAATAGCATATACAAGCTAGAGTTGAAAGGTAATTATAGTGATAACATACATTTTTGTATTACTAACTTACTTTGTTTTTGTGTACATATTTTTGACGAAAATAAGTATAATATGAATCTGATCGGACATTAACACTACTAATATTTGGAAAGAATTTCAAGAAACTTAGTTGTCTCGATTTTACAAGCTTGATAATAATTGAAAATGAAGCATCAAATATATTCAAGCAATTGAAGGAGTTCGAGCAAGTACTTCGTGAACTAAGCTCGAGCAACCAAGAATGGAAAATAGCCTTCCCGCGCACCCGTACGTTCCTAGCCCACAACCGCGCACGCAGCGCAACAACAAGTCTCTGATGCAGCAGCTGTCGCGCAGTTGCGAGCCCATATCACACTGTAGCATGACCACCGACGCAACCGCGGGCCGATTCTATGCACCTGCTCGCACATGTCTGCACCAACCTACACGCAACTTCAGTAAGCTCCGCGCACCGCACCAGAGCATCTGTTCTGCCCACCCGCATGTGACATCGTCCATAACAGATTTTGTTGTCTATTTTAAAAACTTTTGGATTGTTATCGTTTTGCATAATATAGATTTAAAACTCTAAAATACAATAGATTATATCTTGTGTGTTTTCTCAAATCAAACTTATTAAAGCTTCTTGTTTTATGGCGTTTGTCTATCGTTTCTTCACGTGGATTGTCAAAGACGAGTTCATTGAAGGTTCACTTGAGATCGATTGTTATTTTCGTATTTTTTTTTTACGTAACTGCAAAGTTTAAGAGTGAATATAACAATATACTTATTTCAAAGATCGAGACAAAAAATACAACAATTATTTTTCGTTCATTGAATTAAGGGTGTGATTACATCAAAGTTCGTGTTTGTCTTTCATGCATAGAAGAATTCATATCATATTCAAGAAGACTAACCCGGTTTTTATGCATAGGCTCTCTCACACTCTTGAGAAGGTCTCCTCACGTGTTCAGGGATGGAGTATAACAAGTACGTTAATATAAAATAAAGCGGACAGTGCTTCGGATTGAATAATCATTTCTATATTGCAAATTGTAGATCATTTGTAAGACCTTATCAATGATTTCTGTAATAAAAAATAATATTTTTTGTCAAAATTTTTTTCACAAAATTGACCTGTGAAACAAACTAATTCATTTTTTTAACTTTGCATCAATGCATCAATGATAATAATTAATACTATACTCTCTGGCTTCCTTCTAAATCTAAAGCTTCAAGTCTCTTCTCTGTATTTCAACTCTTAACGGGATTGACTTGATCTATGAAACTCTTTTTATCGTTCCCAAAAACGGGGGAAAAAGTAGCAGAGACAAAAACGAATTTTTTTGTTGAACTTTTTTCAAATAAAAAACAAAAAGTCAGTTTTTCCATACCCTCGTATGTATTCTCTGTCGATCTACGCTTGAAATCATGTATTTGATGTTATTTTATCTCTGAGATTCGAGCAGATCCTCTCAGCAGGTACTATTAAGTTCGTATTAAATACGCTAACGAATATTTCAATAACTCTCAAACCATGGGTTACAAATTTTTCAGATTTATTATTATTGTTTTAATCAAAACATAGTATTTTAAATCTTTCAGTGTTGAAGTAAACTGAAACAAATGATATCAAAATGTTGCAAAAATGAGACAGCCCCTTCAACATTTATAATTTAACCACAGGTTCGACCACCAGAATCAAACCATCGCGAGCTAAAAAGGAAACAAGAGAATAAATAACAGAATCTTAGGCAGCCAATGCAAGGGGGTTGAGATACAAATGGGAGAGAATTGAAATGAGAGATTGTTAAGAGTTGAGGAATTTGAAGCATCACCCCAAACATCGAGTACATAAATAGGAATACTTCCATGTAATTCTCAATATAAAGTCTCTAATTTTCTGGCAATCAATTATTTCCATATCCTTTTAACTTGGAACTACTTTTGAGATCAATTTCAAAATGTTCGACCATAATCTTACTTTTTATTTCCACTATTCATCCTTTTCTATATTGAATTGGAGATCACCATTTAAAGCTAACTCGATCATATTCATTACAACTCTTTCAAATGTTCTTACTCAGGGATGTTTCTCTTTGATCATAAATTTGTCATACATCCATTCATATATATGTGTGCTCGTCTAAATTAATTTGGAGCTAGTTGAAAATGTATACCAGTGACTCATGGTACAATCCTATAAACTTAACAAAATAAAAAAAAAAAAAAAAAAAAAAAAAAA
>NC_133318.1:12746122-12755270 GCF_012295235.1 Primulina huaijiensis
AAAAAAAAAAAAAAAAAAAGAACAAAATAAATACTTGCAGAAACTATGGAAAACAAGTATCGCACAAACATCAGAAGCATTTTGCAAGGCCTGTAGGTAACATCTAAGCATCATACCTAGCCAAATAATACTTAATTTTCCTAGAGAATCAATTTGTTCGTGTAAATGACAATTTATATAATCAGCTTTTAGCAACTGCGAAATAATAATGAACACATAAACAATAACAGGACGGATGAAAGTTTTAAACTTAAATAATAAGTTGTTTCAACTTCATAACTACTGCTTATAAAATTTACGTGTAAGGAGAATTCAGAGCCTCAAAGGTTCTTGCAGAACTAACTTGGCTTACCATGCGAGCACAGTTTCAACAATGAGCAATTTACTCATAGGCCAAAATTGCATGTCTTCACATACTCATTTTCATAATCGACATACTTCGTCCATAGTGGACGGAACTGAGAAATTGCAATGTCCAGCCATGGCTTCATATTTCCATTGAAGTGTACAACTGCAGCATTCTTGATCTCATCCCAGCTTATGCTTGGATTATATCCAAGCCCCAAAACATGCCAAGACTTGTCTAGAGGCTTCGTTGTGGAGTAGTACGTGATAAGACCTGGAGGCAATGTTCCTAATTTCCACAACGTTCGATTTTCATTCTGCAAAAGATTGAATATATGAAGTCATATTCGCAAGAAATTAGGCATTTAAAACATACAAACTATATAAACTTGTGTTTATATAAACCAATTCTACTTCCCCCTAGTTGTAAATTTAAAAAGTAGCCACAAAAAGTTTAATGAACCTTGAAATTAAAAAGTTCAGGTTATATATATTTATATATATACATATACATACATATATATATATGTATTAATGAAATCATGTTAGACAAATTTAAGTACAAAAAATTGCATGTTATGGTTGGATGAAAAAAAACCTGGTGTGAGAACTATAATCATTTGGAATAACCCAATAAAAGGTCATTATGTTCTAATAATGTGAGCATTTATTCTAACCAGATTCTGCCAATAGTGGTACTCTTCAGTGCACTTCTCCTTTCTCCATGCATCCAAATCAAAGAAATTCATCCCATAAGCCCATGCACATGCCTTAGGACTAAACTTAGCTTTGATAAGAGGGTGAGAGAAATTCATATATTGCGCATAACGGTGAAATGATCCAAAACATGTCTCCACTGCACCATTCACCTTCCCATCCATATCAATTTTCCAAAGACCAGTCAAATCCCTTTGAACAACTATGTCATCATCCAAGAATAAAATCTTGTGCAACTTTGGGTACATTTCTGGCAAATAGAACCGAAGATGATTCAAGATTGACAGATACTTTGGGTTCCTAAACTTCATATTTGTTGTATCCTTTGTGGCATTCTCAAGCTTATTCTCAAAGTAAAACTGTTGTAACTTGGAAGACTCGAGCTGTTTTAGAACCGGCACATAAGTAGAATTTAGGAATTTATAATCTTCCACAGCCTTCACTTCAATGTGAGCACCACTGTAATCTCTCATCTTGAACATCACTTGCATGGCCCCAAGATTCATTTTATCAGTCACGACATGAAACACATGCTTCCATGGCTCTTTAGTGTTTTTTACAGCTGAGTTCACCACAACAGAAGCAGCAATCACATTATCGGAGAAAATTGCATAGTGGTAAAGCTTCGGATCCTCAATCTCTGGCTTGGGAGGGTTTCCCTCATCCGTGTACTTCTCAGGATGTGCAATTCGTTCTTCCATCAACCTTAAAGCTAAGCAGTGCAAGCTCTTGGGGATCGACTTGGCAGCAATCAAGCTTGAAAAAGCACCTTGCTTTTTTGCTTTTGTCAGCTGTTCATTCAACCCAAAGATGGTATCTTTCAATTTGTGGATTTTCAATTGATTATCAAAAGATTCTTTTGCCTCGGCAATCAATTGCCGTGTAAGCTTAATTCTTTCCTTCACCTCCTTCTCATAATGCCTCAAAACCGGCTCATTGATTGAATTGGCATCCGAATCAAAAAGAGTTCGATATGATGGTTTCGAGATCAGATCGGAGTAATTCCTAGAGAGATCTGCAAAAATCCTTACGATCTTTGAATTCTCAAGCTTGAGTTTCCTCGCATAGGAAGCATAAGCTAAAGCTAAACCTCGGTGATCCTCAGCTTGTTTCCTGATCTGATCCAGCCGTGGCTTCAAGGGATCCGACTTTAAGGCTAAAATTGATCTTCTGAGGGAAGGCAACTTGGATCCGTAGGAATCATACGGTAAACCCTAAATTATTAGACAGAAAACGCAAAACTCAGTCACGCGATCAATGTTTCAATTGGAAGAAACTGAACTGAGAACGAGCAGATTTTGATGGATTATCAGTCGAAAAATAAAGCAAAAAATGGTCTTGATTACAGCCAAAGGACTGCCATATAGCTAATCAGGGATCACCTAATTACAATAACTGTAGCATAACCGACACAAAAACCGGGAAAGCCAAGCTTTCACATTCAGAATAGCAATAACGATCAGTCAGAGAATGCTCATCTGCATCACGCACACCAGGCTGACCACAATTAAACTGTACATAAGAACAACTGAACGAAATTTACACAGAAAAGAGAAATCGAACTCACCAAGCTGAGATCGGCGGCATTTGAGGAACTGAGGAGAAACGAGAGTGCGATGAACAGCGAGGCCGCGATTGCAACAGAACCGGCGAGGAATTTGAAAGTGAGAGCGGAGGCCCAAAACGAATAGCCGATAGCCCGATCCGACATCGTACTCTTGCCACTACGAGCCGAAATTATCGCCATTTCGTATCTGAACACCGTCAAAGCATATGGTTGGGTTGTGTAGTGAGAACAAGGAGATGAGATTTGAGACGATTATCAACAGATTTCCCGATGTGTTGTATTTCCTATTGAAATAAGTGATTTATTCCAGAGTTGTGAGATGGTCATGGATTTTTTTTGTGTTCATGTCATTTCAAATAAAACAATAAATTGGGACACAACTTTCCCACGGGGTTGGGATCTCGCAAGTAAATTCGAAACCGACACAGAGATCTTCTATTTTTTCGAGTTTGAGTTTGAGTTTGAGATTTTTTAAAATCTCCGAAATAGTTCGGACGGATATGAGTTTATTATATGCATCTCCGAACTCGTCCCAAAAATAATATCAATAATAAAATAATAATATTATTAATATCAATAATATAATAATAATAATATTGATATTGATATTGATATTAATATTAATATTATTAATATTATCATTAATAATAATAGATAATAATAAGTTTTTGTTTGAGAAAATCTACAAACCCGCTCATATCATGCCACATTAATATTTAGAAACGGGGTGGAAAGTTGATCCCCGTGATTTCGGAAGCGGGGGTCGGGTCGGATATGGGAGTGACGATGGAATTAGGGGATCGATTGTCATCCCTAAAAATAAAAGAAAAATTTGTTTCTAATAAAAATTTATACACAAAAAATCATGAAACCACGAATCAATTTTGTGATACAGATCTCTTATCCGATTTTACCCACGAAAAAATATTATTTTTTTTATGTCAAAATTATTATTTTTCACTAGGTATATTCATTTCATAGATATAGTTCCGTGATATTATCTCATAAAAAAATCTACTCAATTAAAGTTTATAATTGTAACACATCTCTCATCCCAATTGTATAGATTTTTTTTTGTCATATATCCTAAAAACATAGTTAATTTTTTTTTATATTTGACGACATTTGCTCTATATTTTTTACGGCTAATTGCATGGGTTTCCCTGTGAAAACGCATAGTCATAAAAGTCTATTAAATTTTAATAATATTACAATGAATTTAAAGGTGTCATTCATAGTAGGTATGGAGTAATTTTGACAACCACGACCAAGTACTTGAAGAAGTAGAGGTTATATATGTCTAAGGGGTCAGAGCTAAAAAAAAAAAGTTGTTTTGTTGTTGGATAGGTTCATGTCACTTGGGTTTATTGTGTTTTCTTTCTCCTTAATTGTGATAGTTGTTCAACTTATTAAGTAAATTATTCGGTATATGTAGTATGTATTATTGTAATGTTTTGTGTATAATTTTGAAGATGATGGTGGTTTTCTTTTTTGAAGTTTCATTTGGCTTGGTTTTTTTTTTTTTTTTTTTTTTTTTTTTTTTTTTTTTTTTTNCAAAATACAAAATTTCAATCCAACATTTTTTTTAAGTCTATGCAAATGCTATCGCACTCTACTCCAAACAATATGAGCTCGGGCAATAGGAACTTAAGGGTAGGTACGGTTTGGTTCGGTTCTAGAATAAAATTCGAACGAAATCGTATTTTATCAGTTTTACAAAATTTCAAATCAATCAAAACCATTTATTATTTATAATCAAACAGAACCATAAATTTCTGCTTGGTTTTCTATTCGACTTGATTTGAATGATTAATTTTAGATTTTGAGTTTCTTGGTGAATTAGTACATGACATGTTGTAATTTAGAAAAATAGTAATCGACAATTGATATAATTTGAGTTAACATTTTATGTGAACGTAGATTAGAATTATTACAAGTAAAAACATAACTTAAAATACTTGTGTAGGTTACATAGTTTTGCAACTTATAAAAAAAATTAAACTTTTTGGGCTGTGATTATATTTATATGGGATAAAATCTTCAATATATTAAATTTCAATTGTAATTGAACTATTTACAAAGTTCAACAATAATATAATAAAAATAAAAATCAAATAAAATATTTTTTAATCTAAGAAAAATACAATAGATTAACAAAATTTACATAATTTTTATGATAATGTAATCGGTTTTGATCATTTTGGTACGATTTACTTTCTTTTAAAACTTGAACCGAACCAATTTTTTGGTTTGGTTTATTATAAAACTAATAAAAACCATGATCGATTGAAAACCAATCAAAACTATGAGATTTGGTTTAGTTTAACATTTTATTTCAGTTTATGAACACCCTCTAGTAAAGCTTGCATTAGCTCCTTGAGATATTGTTGGATCTCGTTTTCTAGTGCCCAAAATGCAACGGAAGTTTTAAAAATTTTAGATCTTGACATTCAATATATATTTGGACACTCTTATGGTTTTATAAATAAACATTCATAGGGTGTTCGAATTTATACATTTGGTGAAAGATTCACAAGGCTCCAACTATTCCGGAGTTACCGGAGATAGCTCTTGATGAATTCCCTACGAACTTTGATCAGAAACTCCTTTCTTTATTCTTTGAATCAGGTCCACGACTAGAAGATTTATTCTTTTTCTAAATTGCACTAGAAATTTAGAAGATGTTTTTCGTTGGAGATTAAAATTAAAGGCGACACAAAAACTCCTAAAATGCAAGGAGTGGTGGCCGGAATTTTGAGGGAGAAGAGTTGTGATTTTCGAAAATCACAAAGGAGGTGGATGCTAGGGTTTTTCGAAAAATTGTGAATGAATTGTCTTTAACCCTAAGTTTAATACACATATATATAAGCTTAGGACCCATTAATTAAATTAAATATTTAATGAGTTTAATCAATTAATTATTATAATCCAAGTAGTTTACTTAATTAATTAATCTTTTAAAGTCCAATTAAGAACCTTAATAATATGTATGTTGGTCTTGTATTCCTACAAGCCCATTATACATATACCCATTATATTTAATTTAAATCTCTTATAAATTCAACATTTGAATTTAATATTTAAATTATAAATTCAACTCCTTGAATTTATTCTCTCCAAATTTCATAAATTCAACATCTTGAATTTAATATCTCATAAATTCAACTCCTTGAATTTATTTTCTAAAAATTTAATTAATATTAATTCAACTCCTTGAATTTACTATATCATAATATAAATTCAACTCATTGAATTCATTCTCTCAACGGGAACAAATGATCCAGTGCTTGTGTAACCCTTAATAGTTCAGGGATACAGCTAGCGGTGGATTCACAACTCTTTGTGATTCAGGACATAATCTTTTATTCGGGCTTACCATAATTTGCCACATTCTATGTATCAACAATTGATAATTAGAATGTCAGAAATCATATTTCTGATTAAACCCATCGAATCATGGTAAGAGCGTCTAGTAGCATCGCCCCATGATTCCCTAGGTTTCACTGATAGTGTCTGCAAGAACCAGTCGATTATGATTAACGTACAGTACGGTCCCTTCATCTCATATATCCCAATCTAATCTGCAACCATTGGTTCATCAAGTGTTGCATATTAATTCAATAACTATGTGACACATATGAATAGTGGCATCACATGTACTATTGGAGAACTCCTTCTCCAACGTACATCTCATACTCTGGCCAGATATTCCATGCATTATTATTTCATCAGATCATATAGGATATCCACACCCGTAGGTGAGCGGTGAATTCCCGACTACAATGCACTAGCTCCTACATGTGTCGCAACTGTACTTAATCTCGCCACCTGATGAATCTCCTGGAGCCGGTAAAAAGTCAAAGCACAACCCTAGCATATAGAGTCTCAGTGTTGTCCCGGGTCGTAAGGACTAATAGTGTACAATCATAACCACAGAGTTATCCTCTCGATGAATGATAACCATTTGGAAAGCCCGAAGGAGGGTTGTTCGGTATAATCATCATATGACTACCCATCTACATGTTTGGACATCTCTATTCACTTACCAAGAAACGCGGTACACAACATCACAGATGCTAATCTCGAGCTCCAGCGACCTATGTTTTAGGCGGCTGAATCGACTAGGAACATATTTAGATTATACAGTGCTTACAAATGTGTTTCAACATCGAATTACGATTCATTTGTATTAAAATATAATCAAGGTATTTATCTATGTTGTTCACATGGGTATACAGATAAAGAAATAACAAACCATGAAATAATGAATTATATTAAAATAAAGATTGTTTATTACAACTGAGTCAATAAAATCCCTAGCCAACAGTTGGCTTGCATGATATCTACTCTAACAATCTCTCACTTGCCCTAGAGCCAACCACACATAAACTTTAATCCCATTGCTTCGCGATGCATCTCAAACAATGGTCTTGGCAAGGGCTTTGTAAGTGGATCAGCAACATTATCTGCAGAGAGGACTCTTTCGACTGATATATCTCCTCTTCCCACAATCTCCCGGATGATGTGGAATTTCCTCAGTACACGTTTGGATCGATGATGAGACCTTGGTTCCTTTGCTTGCGCAACGACACCAGTGTTGTCGTAGTACACCGGGACTGGATCAACTCCATTAGGAATAATGCCCAATTCTTGGACAAAATTCCTCATCCAAACTGCCTCTTTGCCTGCAGTAATGTATTCAGTTTCAGTTGTGGAATCCGCAACGGTGTCTTGCTTCGAACTTTTCCAAGAGACAACCGCATCATTTAGCATGAATACAAAACCAGAGGTCGATTTGGAATCATCTACGTCACATTGGAAGCTAGAATCAATTTAGCCTTCCAATTGCAATTCTCCACTCCCACAGACCATGAACAAGTTCTTAGTCCTTCTCAAGTACTTAAGAATATCTTTCACGGCCTTCCCATGCATTGGACCAGGGTTCGCCTGATATCTTCTTGTAACACTCAGAGCGTAAGCAACATAAGGACGTGTTAATATCATACCAGACATGATACTACCAGTGGCTGACGCATATAGAATACGTGTCATCATCTCTATCTATTCATCAGTTTTTGGACACATAGATTTAGATAGAGTAACACCATGACACATTGGTAAGTATTCTCTCTTGGACTCTTCTATAGAGAATCGTTTCAGAATGGTATCGATATAAGTGGCTTTGTTGAGCCCCAGCATCCTCTTTGATCTATCTCTATAGATTTGTATTCCCAATACATAAGATACTTCGCCCATGTCTTTCATGGAGAATTTTCTTGCTAACCATACTTTAGTTGATTGCAGTAATCTTACATCATTCCCAATGAGTAGGATGTCATCAACATAAAGTATTAAGAATGTCTCTGCACTCCCACTAACTTTCTTGTACACGCATGGTTTCTCAGGATTTTTAGCAAAACCAAAATCTTTGATAGTGCTATCAAATCTGAGGTTCCAAATCCATGACGCCTGCTTGAGACCATATAATGATCTCTGAAGTTTGCATACTTTATGCTCACTTCCTACTGATGTGTATCCCTTAGGTTGATACATATAAATTTCTTCTTTGATGTCTCCATTGAGGAATGCAGTCTTTACATCCATTTGCCATATCTCATAGTCATATCATGCTGCTATGGCTAGTAGTTGTAGAACCCGTAACTTAGACTACGTATAAGTCATGCATAATTCTAGTATTTAAATTAAAATGATTTTTATTGCATGAGTTTCTAAATTTGATTATTTTACGTAGTAGTTTAAATTTTTATCATTTCAGTTATTTCAGTGAGGCCGGACTGGAGTTGGAGTTTAGAGATAAAATTTTAGATTTAGAAAACATTCCCAGAATTTATTTTAGCTAGCAAGTAAGTTAATTTAAGTTAAATGAAGGTTTAAGGAATTATTTATACAACTTGAAGTGAGTAGGAAATAAGTTTATTTAAGTTCCATAATTAAGGGATAATTCACTAAATTAATTAAAGGATTAGTGAGGCTTTTAAGGGTTATAAATTTACTAGCTAGAAAATATTTCCCCTCCATTTATTAGTGAATTTTCGGCCCTTAGATGATTAAGCAACATTGATATGCCAACTCACCCTTTGACCCATTCCTTGTTGTTTTAGCATGCTAATTTTTTTTATTATTGAGCAACCTTAATTAATTAACTAATAAGCATTATCCTAGTGTTGATAGCATGAGGAATTCGGCCACTCACCTCTAATAACACCCCAACAATATTTGATAGCAACCAACAATTCAAATTTCAAAAAAATGTAGACTTGGTCTTGATTTGTTCCCTATATTTTGCACTCACCTCCCTCACTCCCTTAACCAATATTCTCCTCCCCTATCCAACAAAATCAGAGAGCTTTTTCAGAGTAAAAAACCGTGGGTTACATAGCTAAAACTAGAGAGAAAATTTAGTAGAAGAAAAGGAAAGAAGATCACTCCACCTCCTCCGCGCCGTATCGTTTCATTCTTTCGTTTTTTCGTTCAAACGAAACCAGGCATGCATATATT
>NC_133318.1:12756877-12896320 GCF_012295235.1 Primulina huaijiensis
AATTTTACTATATTTACTCGTTATTTACGATATATGCATGTTGAGTCTTTAGACTCACTAGACTTGATTGTTGTAGGTAATGATGATGTCGGGATCGAGGGCGGGGACCAGTGAGCTAGCTCGAGTCGGCAGTAGTGGCACCCGAGGACCTCAGTTTCAGCACTTGCCATTTTGATGCTCAAATATTTTATTAGTTATTGAATACTTTAACTTGTTATTTTGGCAAGTAATAATTTCTTCCGCTGCTGTTTTGAACGTTAAATATTTTATCAGTTTTTGGTATGAATGAGGCACTCCATTTATTTTAAAAGAAAAATTTTAAATTTTCCGCAAATTTTCAAGTAAGGATTTTTAGGCCTCTACAGTAGTATTCTAAAGGACTTAAACATAGCAACTGGTGAAAAAGTTTCCTCGTAGTCAATTCTTTGCCTTTGAGTATAACTTTTTGCAACCAGTCTTGCTTTGAAGGTCACTACATTCCCATCCGCCCAAGCTTTCTTTTGTAGATCCATTTGCATCCTATGGGAACTATTCTCTCAGGTGGATCCACTAATGTCCAGACTTGGTTTGAATACATAGAGTCCATTTCTGACTGCATGGCTTCAAGCCATTTGGTTGAATCGGTATCCGATATTGCTTCTTTGAAATTCATTGGATCACGTCCAACACAATGCTCATCATGGATTTGTTCATGAAGAAGCCTATATCTTGTAGGTGGTCTAATAATCCTATCAAACCTTCTAAGAGCTTGTACTTCAACGACTGGTTATTGGGAAATGAGTTCAACTTCTATAGTTGAGGGAGTATAAATTTCTTCAAGTTCTATCATCTTGCCTTTTCTATCTAATAGAAATTCTTTTTCCAAAAAAGTGGCATTTGTTGAAACAAACAATTTTGCTTCATTGGGATGATAGAAATAATATCCAACAGAATTCTTTGGATATCCTACAAAGTAGCACAAAGTGGATCTAATATCCAATTTGTCCCCCACTGTCTGTTTCACGTAAGCAGGACATCCCCATATTCTCATGTAAGAATATTTAGGAATTTTTCCCATCCATATCTCATATGGTGTTTTATACACTGCTTTGATATGGACATTATTCAACAACATTGCCGCAATTTCAAGCGCAAAGCCCCAAAACAATGTAGGCAATTCAGCGAATCCCATCATGGATCGAACCATGTCCATCAAGGTTCGATTTCGAAGTTCAAAAACACCATTCAATTGTGGTGTTGCTGGTGGAATCCACTGTGAGAGAATCTCATTCTCTTTTAGATAACCCAAAATTCAGCACTCAAGTATTCTCCACCTTGATCAGATCGAAGTGCCTTAATACTTCTTTCTATCTGGTTAGATCTGAATTCTTTGAACTTTTAAAATGCTTAAGATTTGTGTTTCATCAAATAAACGTACCCATACCTCGAATGGTCATCAGTAAAGGTAATGAAGTAAGAATGCCCAAATTTTGTGCTAACACTTAGCGGGTCACAAAAGTCTGTGTGGATCAAATCCAGTAGACCATGTGCACGTTCCACATTTCCATTGAATGAAGTCTTGGTCACTTTTCTTTTTAGACATGACTCACAAGTAGGTAGAGATTTTATGTCTGACAATTCAAACATGTCTTCTCCCACTAACTTGTGTATCCTTCCTTGGAAAATATGACATAGTCTAGCGTGCCATATTTGTGCGAGATTTGGATCATATAACTTTCTTTTGTTTGTTGTCGAAATCCTGTTTACTTGGACATTCACTTATCATTTTCAGAACATTTCTGGCGCATATAATTTCTTATGTCTGGACTTCTTGCAGTGAAATAAATATGTTCTGACTTATCGAGCTTTATAGGCCTTTTAAGTGTCCTTCAGAGTTTGCCTCTTATTGTGTTTGTTTTTTTTCTTGTGAGGGGTAGAACATTTCTTTCCCTGACCTTGTGGGCCATTTTTCGTCCCGACGAGAGGACCATTAGAAAAACAATATTTTCATGTTTTATGGTGATCTCATAAGTCATAAGCGTATTGACTAGCTCTTCAAGGCTATCATCTATCTTATTCAAATTGAAGTTCACCATAACCCCGTCAAATGATAAAGAGAAATACAACAAATTGATGTCATCAAGTAACTCGTTGAATCACATATTCCAGGCCCACCACATTCTCAATAAGCCTAGTCATATGTACACCACGCTCATGGGCCAAAGCCCCATCTTACATGTGTGTAGTCATGAGCCCCTTGAAAGTAGTGTGCATCATCGTATGAGTTTCATGCCTATTGCAACTCTTGCACATGCATTCGAATGCCAGCTGCATCGAATATTTCCTCAAACTGTCGCAATAGTTCATTTGACATAGAAGCGAGCATGTTACACTTTAGCTTGCATACTATGGTCCTACCATCTTGCATGCTTTGTCAGTTCAGTAGGACTGAAATTAGTGTGTATACAACTTTCTCCGAATTCAGAATAATTTCCCAACTTGTCTTGAAAATTAGATTCGGTTAGCTTGTTAATAACATAAATGTATTACGTGATGAAATCAAAAATATACTAATATGGAAACAGAATAATAGTTACTGATTATTTTAAAATAATTCTAAGATATAAAATATAGATTTTATTTTATAAATTTTGCTCCCACTATTTTGACATTTCCACCACCCTCTGATGAAAAAAGAAAATCGTATTTCCTTAGTAGGCACGTAGAGTCCAATTAGACAATTACAATCTCGAATAATATCAGCCAATTATAATTTCTAAAAGGTAGAATCCAATTGCATCCATGTGCAACCTCCGCGTGTTTCGCCTCACTTTAATAAGGACCCAATAATATGACGTCGTTTATTTTCACGTGTCAAACCAACCCATCAATATTGAATTATAGTGGACGGTCGCCATGAGTTCCCCCAATAATATGAGCCGAAGTCATGGGAGTTCCACTCAATTCACATCATATCTCCGGTGGAAGGCACAACTTTCCGGCGTCCAGGCCTCCCCAATAATATGAGCCAGACACTGTCCGCGAGTAGCGATCAACATGCAACCACAGTTGATGGAAGACAAGAATAAATTAAACTCTTTTAATTTTTACTTTTACGGTTTGATATAAATTTTGAATCTTATTCAAAATGAGGGATTTTATTTTTAAAATTGTCTAATAATTTTAATTTAAAAATCGTGTGCCACGAGTTTGTATGTTTTTTGGATTCATGCAACTATATTATCTAATAATATACATACATGCATACTACTATATATATCGCATATATATTATAACATGACAAAAACAAGGATGATCGATCACCAAAACTATTTGAATCCATGTGAGCCAAACATGGATCCAGGTCCAAAACTTAGGTGAATGCAAGGATAGAAATGCAACTTATTACAAGAGCTTCCAATATTTTACATGTCTTCATCATGTGCATCGGCTCCACCATCTTCCAGCCTTAATCTCTCACTATTTCTAATAACTATATTTAAATAGACATGTCACATAAGGGATACATCTTATGGGGTGAGAACGTGCCATAAACCAGACCCACTTTAATAATATCAAATATTAAAAAAGTGAATAAAATAGTAAAATATCCTAACATACACCTAACATATTGGTCAAGGCTCTCGATCATCCTTCATGCATTTAATATCAAATATTAACATCGAAACTTGAACCGAACCAATTTTTTGGTTTGGTTTATTATAAAACTAATAAAAACCATGATCGATTGAAAACCAATCAAAACTATGAGATTTGGTTTATTTTAACATTTTATTTCAGTATATGAACACCCTTTAGTAAAGCTTGCATTCACTCCTTGAGATATTGTTGGATCTCGTTTTCTCGTGCCCAAAACGCAGCGGAAGTTTAAAAAATTTTAGATCTTGACATTCAAGATGTATTTGGACACTCGTATGGTTTTATAAAACATTCAAAGGGTGTTAGAATTTATACCTTTGGTGAAAGATTCACAAGGCTCCAACTATTCCGGGGTTAGCGGAGATATATAGCTCTTGATAAATTCCTTACGAACTTTGATCAGTAACTCCTTTCTTTATTTTTCGAATCAGGTCCACGACTACAAGATTTATTCATCTTATAAATTGCACTAGAAATTTAGAATATGTTTTTCGTTGGAGATTAAAATTAAAGGCGACACAAAAACTCCTAAAATCCAAGGAGTGGTAGCCTAAATTTTGAGGGAGAGGAGTTGTAATTTCGAAAATCACAAAAGAGGTGGAGGCTAAGGTTTTTCAAAAAATTGTGAATGAATTGTCTTTAACCCTAAGCCTAATACACATGTATATAAGCTTAGGGCCCATTAATTAAATTAAATATTTAATGGGCTTAATCAATTAATTATTTTAGTCCAACTAGTTTAATTAATTAAATAATCTTTTAAAGTCCAATTAAGAACCTTAATAATATGTATGTTGGTCTTGTACTCCTACAAGCCTATTATACATATACACATTACATTTAATTTAAATCCCTTATAAATCAATATTTGAATTTAATATTTAAATTATAAATTCAACTCCTTAAATTTATCACATCCAAAATTTAATTTTTAATAAACTCAATTTTTGAGTTTAATAAATTAAATCCTCAAATTTTATAAATTCAACTCCTTGAATTTATTCTCTCCAAATTTCATAAATTCAACTTCTTGAAGTTACCATCTCATAAATTCAACTCTTTGAATTTATTTTCTTAAAATTTAATTATCATAAATTCAACTAATTGAATTTACTATATCATAATATAGATTCAACTCTTTGAATTTATTCTCTCAACGGAACAAATGATCCAGTGCTTGTGTGACCCTCAATGGTTCAGGGATACAGCTAGCCAAGGGTTCACAACTCTTTGTGATTCAGGACATAATTCTAAGTGCATGATTTCATGAAATTTAAAGATTTATCCGAATATTCGATAATAGGCTGGGGAAAAGAGACCGTGGAAGACCAAGATAAAAATATTTGTTCCATAAATGTTTTGAGGCTTTATAATATAATTAAATATAATTAAAATTTTCTAAAAATGCTGGAGTCCAAATTATTTTACATGACGAGCTTGATTTTATCCGGAAAGTCGGTTTTAGTCAAACGAAGGACTTTTAAAGGCCCAAAAATTATTATTTTTGAAAACAAATTTTTGTAAAATTTTATTTTTCAATTAATTAGGTCTTAATGGGCCTAATTTATCTAATATCAGAGGGCTTAATTACTCCTAAACTAAAAAGCCAAAACCCTAACCCATTAACGCCAAATTTCGAAAATTTTAAAATAGAAAGCTAGGGTTTTTGAGTCTCCTAGCAGCCGGCCACTTGCACACACAACACACACAAGATTTCGAAAATTTGAGAGCAAAGATTCAAGGATTTTCGTCGTCTGTTCGTACGTCTTCGCAACCCACGTCCACGATCTAATATTCGAGCGTTCTAAATGCAAAGACACGCTATTAATCTTTATTTACACATCATTCAAATCATATTATGCATGATTTATGTTTTATGGCATGAAAATTTTTAAGCTCAAATCGTTTTACGTTTAGACTTATATTTTTCAAAGTTTGGACGTTTCTTTGCATGTATGTTATGTACTATGAATTCTAAGGACACGTTGCCCATGAGAGACATGTATAGGTCGTGAAAGAGAGTCGAATCAGAGAATAACATAGGCTGGAACATGCAGGATAGGCTGTGCATGGTGAGGTGGTCGAACCTAGGGCTTTCTTCATGAGTTTCATTGTGGGCATGGGACGTCTAGGGAAGAACCGCACCAAGGCTCGACAGGGCTTGGTCAGAGTTTGTGTACAGCTTAGGGAAGAGGATAGGAGGAGTCCTAGCATGGCTAGACTCTTGGACAAGCAAGGGATTACACTAGGCGCTAGGGTTTCATGGTTTTTGGGCATAAGAAGGCTCGGCCATAAGGGAGATCGCTACAGAGCTCAACCGGGCTGGGTCAAGGTCCCATAGAGGCTGCGTCTAGGGGCTAGGAGGACTTCTAGAATGGCTGGACTCCTAGTCGCTCAAGGAAGGAGGCCGCGGGTCCTAGGAGCTTCATGCGCTTGTGGTGCTGCGCGTGGCCTGGGCACGGGTTGGGCTGGTTAGGACTGGCCCATTAGCATTCAAATAGGGTACAGGGCAGTAGGATATGGTCTGGGTCGATCGGGGCTCGGGTTGGCTCGAAGGTGGTTCGAAGTTGGGAAAATAATGGCTAGGGTCTCGGTTTGGCTAAGGGGAGGAGTAAGGGCCCGAACCATGGTTCAAAGAGGTTGGTTCGTGGCTCATGGGGGTAGTTTAGGTATGGAAAGTTCATGGTTAAATTTTGGGAAGAAAATATTAAGTATTGAATTAATTCGAGATTAAAACGCTTCACGGTTTAGTAATTAAGTCAATAAATCGAAAGGCTTGGGTTTACGCCTAAGAAAAATATTAGAAGTCAATTTTAAGCTTATATGATAAATTGGTATAGGATTGAGTCAATAAAAGTAAGAAAATGTCAAAATCGGTAATTTTAGAGTCCAAGGCTAAATGATCATTTTATGTCCTGGGTAGTACGAAAGGTCTGACAGTGTCCTAAAAAATCCTAATACATGCTAAATGATATTTTAAAATGGATATGATGAAAATATGGTATATTACGATATATGCTAAAGCTGTACGATTTCTCTTGGAAAAACGCTATTTACGAATTTTGAAGGGCACGATATTTTATGAATAAAAATAAAAAAATATTTTGAAGGATGTGAATTGAATGTGACAAATATGATATATATGATTGGGAATATCGTGAGAGGGAAGGCCCCAAAGGGAGCCCGTTTGCGAGAGAAGACCCCATGGGAAGCCCGACGATCGTATTTTCACTTACGACGAGGCCTAGTGCTCGTTCCTATGCGCAATGGTGAGCTAAGACTGATCAGTTGACCACATTATGATACGATTACAGCTAGTCACTTTTAAGGATCAAATTTCATCAAAAAATGATATATGATGATGGAAAGCTTTACGATTTAACTAAATAAATGCGAAACATCAATGTCCCTCGGGAGTGTACTGTCGGACTCGATCCACTCAAGCATCTGCGCCTCCCTCAATATCATCCTCACCTGCAACCATCCAAACCTAGTGAGTCTAATGACTTAGCATTTTCTAACCATATGTAACAAATAATAAATATAAAGGCACGTGCATTAAAATCATACTTTTATTTAAAATAAGCTTGTAATCATAAATCATTTAATCGTAAAGTTTTCCATCATCATATATCATTTTTGGGTGAAGTTTGATCCTTGAAAGTGACTAGTTGTAATCGTGTCATGTGGTCGACTGATCAGTTTTAGCTCACAATTGTGCATGGGGACGGGAACTATCCACCGTCGTAAATGAAAATACGATAGTTGGGCTCTCTCTGGGGCCTTCTCCCTCATGATATTCTCAATCATATCATATTTTTACAGTCAATTCACATCCTTCAAAATATTTTTCTTTCTTTTTATTCATAAAATATCGTGTCCTTTCCAAATTCGTAAAATATCATTTTAACAGGAAAAATCGTGCAACTTTAGCATAAATCATAAAATTCCATTTTTCATCATAATGCTTTTAAAATATCATTTAGCATGTATTCTGATTCTTCGGGACACTGCCAAGTCTTACGTACTACCAGAGACGCAAAATGATCATGTTACCCTTGGGCTCTAAAATTCCCGATTTTGATGTTTTTTTACTTTTATCGACGCGAGCCTATCCCAAACCATCATATAAGCTTAAAATTTATTTCTAATATTTTTCTTAGACGTAAACCTGAGCGTTTCGATTTATTGACTTAATTACTAAACCGTGAAGCGTTTTAATCTCGAATAAATTCAAAACCTAATATTTTCTTACCAAACTTTAAACTTAAGATTTTCATACCTAAACTACCCCTATGAGCCACGAAACAACCCCTGTGAACCACGGTTCGAGCCATCTCCTTTATTCCTGGCAATTTCGAACCCTAGACCCTAATTCACATTTTTATCCCAAAACTTTCGAACCATCCTCGATCCACCTAGGACCAGACCACGTCCAGCCCCTCCTAGACCACCCTAACCATCTTGGACCAGTGCACCTAGCCCGTAGCCCAGCCATCACCAAATTCGAGCACTAACTTCCCTAGAACCATTCGCCTCCCTAAAACCTCGAGCCACCACCGAACCACCCTAGACCTAACCCTGACCAGACCCTCCTGGACTCTACCTGAACCCATTCTGACAAACACCGAGCCAACCCAAGTCCTAAGCCAAGCCACACGGTCTCCTTTCTTCCCCCTACCATGCCCGCGTGGCCCATTTCGAACCAGCCATGCCCAAGTCTGCATCAGCCCACCGTTCCACCCCCTAGGACCACTAAGAACCCTTTGGTTCAAGCCTACCCCGTGCACCCTTCTGCCTGCCTCGAACGCGAGTTGCACACGCCTCCAAGCCCTCAAGCTTGCGGTTTTGCTTCCTATCTGCACACAGTAGTGTCCAACCGCCTTAGGACTCTTCCTAGCCCCTCAACACAGCCCACACCGAGCACTTGACAAGCCCTGGCCGAGCCTTGGTGCGCTGCCCCTCCTAGCCAAGCCCATGAAGTACTCAACTCCATGGCTAACCCTAGAAAACCCTAGGTTCATCTTCCCTTAACCATGCACGTTCCAACCTACGTTCCACCCTTAGACGACACCTTCCATCTCTTAAACGTTTTATATTGATTGCGTACTCGTTGGAAATCAAAACACGTTCATATACGTATAAGTTCATCAAAACTTTGGAAATAATTGTCAAAATGATAAGCAATTTGAATTCAAATATTTTTCATGCTAAAATACCTAAAAATGCATATTATGATTTGAAAGGTACATCAAAAGAGTTTAGAAGCGTGTCTTTGCGTTTAATACGCTCGAATATTTGATCGTTGGCGTGGGTTGCGAAGAGGGACGAACGGACGACGAAGAATCCTTGAACTTTTTCTCTCCACATTTTTGAAAATTGTGTGTGTGGATTTTTTGATGCCATCATGTTCAAGAGCCCCAGGTTTCTTTTATTTATTATTTTCGAAATTTAGGTGTTTAATGGGTTAGGGATTTGGGCTTTTTGTTTAGGAATAAGTAGGCCCACTAAACTTAGGTAAATTAGGCCCATTAAGATCTATTTAATTGTAAAATAAAAGTTTACATGATTTGTTTTCAAAAATAATATTTTTAGGCCTTTAAAAGTCATTCGTTTGCCCAAAATCGGCTTCCCAAATAAAATCTAGCTCATCTCGTAAAATAATTTGGACTCCAACAATTTTAGAAAATTTTAATCATATTTAATCATATTATTAAGCCTCAAAAACTATTTTATCTTGATCGTCCACGGTCTCCTTTCCCCAGCCTATTATCGAATATTCGGATAAAATCTTCAGTTTCCCTGAAATCATGAAATTAGTCCTTCAATCATATACTATGTATCATTTAAGAATTTATAATAAATACGCAATTTAAATCATTTGGACGAGGTTGTTCATGTCTTGTCTGAGGACATGACGACACTGAGTTAGTTTTTCTGCTCCTTCTCCAGCGTACCATCTCTACGTCCTAGCTCAAGTATTTCCCACAAACGGTGCCAAGCGATGCTGACTAGAAATATAGAGTTTGATTTCGATAGATGAGACTAGCCCGAATTCAGATCTCTGACTTACTGTAGGCCTGAAATCACAAAGAAGACCGTTGGAATGAGGCCGGGAGAATGTCACGGCGTAGTCCCTTCGACGCTCAAATTAGGTACTGAAGATAGAAGAGAGAGCGGTTTAAATGGTTGTTAAAAATTAATATAGTGAATGAACTAATGAAATTCTCAAACTTGGTATTTACAGAAGAGAACATGAGGTCCACCATGGGCTACCCTACCTTGGTTAAAAATGGGCCCCTGGTTAGAAATAGGCACAGGGTCCAAAGTCTATGTATGAATTTGAGTTGGGTCTAACCACTTGATGTGCCCATTTATTCGTAGAGTATCATGTTTGATTTCTCCTCGGCCTAGTGTGTATTTGTAGATAACTTTATTTATTTTTTTAATGGATATTTTTTGTTAAAAAAAAGGGAAAATTGGTGTTAAATCCCCAAACCCAAACTCATATTTATCCTAACTCCCTACACCTAAAAAACTTTTTCCAAACTCACTAATAAGTTTAAAGTTGAAAAAAATACCCTTACATATTGTAATGGTTGATTTTCCTGGGAAAAATGATATCAGAGCCTAGGTAAAAATTATTTCAAACATACAAATTTATTATTACAATGTAATTAAATGTTTGAGGAGGAGAATTTTCTTAAATTACATGAATCCGAACCCAGGTTCGAGATTAATTCTTTACAGGAACTATTCCAAAATTTTGGAATACTTGCAAGGTTAGATATCAAGAAGGATTTTATCAGAATCCTAAGGTAAAATTATGATTCAAATTAACAAGTTTCTAGAAATAGTACCGGATTCCTCTAAACTCTCGGGATATCTAGAGAAATTCAAAAGACGGTACAGAATTATGGCAATATGCTATATTATGTACCACAACATGTGGAAAAAATCTTTGAAAACCAGGATGAAATTCTTGGAATATTAAAGGATATTCGAAAAAAACTTCAAAATCTAGAACAACAACCAAGTTCTAGTAAAAAAACTTCAGAAGGAAGGTTACCATCATCCTTTGGTACTGAACCCTTGTTACATCAAAGAGGGAAGACCAAAGTTGTGAGAACCCGGAAAATTCGATCCCGAAGCAAATCACGTAAGAAATACAAACTTAAAATTTAGCTTAATCTAAGCTCAAAAACTTTCATTCTAACTATAAACTTAAATATGAACTTAGATTTTCAGCTAACATAACTTGAGGAAGTAGCTTCAAAGCTCGGAGATTAACTCAACATGAAGCCGAGCTGCAAATAACCGCATCCATTGAAGTATTTTCACTGGAGGAGTAAAACCCCAGCTCAAGGAGTCGATCTTTCAGCTCAGAACAGCTCAACCAAGCTTCTCCTAACAGGACCAAAAAGGGAGCTAAAGGATGAGCTAAAGGCTTGGACAAGTTAAAAGTGCAAGAAATGACCTTTGAGATGACCAAGGAAGAAGCTAAGGGATGAGCTAAAGGTTAAGACAAATTAAGTATTCAAGAAATGACCGTTGAGATAATCCATGAATGAGCTAAGGGGGAAGCTAGGAGATCAAGACATATTTATGGTGCAGGAAATGACCTTTGGTGCTGAAGTTAACCTTGACCACATTTTATTTATGAAAAATACTGGTTTTTGGCATTTCGATACGAGGCTTAATTGTTTTCAAGTAATTGTTAAACAATGCCGGATGTCACTGACGCTTAGGGCACGGGGCGTGACATTTAAGTGGTATCAGAGCCGTCAGGTTCATAATATCGCTGGGATTTTGACAGGCAAAATTTGATGAAGTCAAATTTTGGCAAAATCCTAGTGTATCCCAATCTGAGTCCAACTTTCATTTGTTCCCTAATTTTCGAACACTTCAAAAATCTGTCCCTTCAATCGATCTGGAAATCCTTAGTATCGAAAACTTTCCACGACAACTTTGTTTCTATTATTTTTGCCTTTCTACCCTTTATCCGATTCTGATATTTTTCCTCCACTTATTCTAGGAAATGGCTGCCCCATGTACCCGTGCTCAGGCTGCCCTTCGTATGCGTCAGCTCACGATTGATAATCAGACTAGGGAAATCGCGACCTTGAAAGCGCAACTGGCCAAGGAAAGACTGGAAAAGCAAGAACTAAGTGAGATTATGCACATACTGGAGACTGACGTACAACGATTAGCTCATCACTTGGACTTGGCTGAGAGCCAACTTCTACAGATGCCGACTGATTCAGCTCGCATCGCGCGCTTAGCCTCACTCAACAGGGATTTTCTGGAGAGAGTGGAGATAGAGCGAGGACGTGCTACTCAGGCTCGTCAGCGTCAGGAGGAGTTCAGCGCCAAGCAAGAGCGGTACATTTCAAGGCTCCACAGAACCATGGATCAACTTCAAGACCAGAACAACTACTTGCATCTAGTGGTAGAGAACATGGCAGAGGAGGAGGAGGCACCGATGGAGGTGGCCGGAGACGACAGTGACAGCGACAGCGACGGAAGAGAGATGATAGACTAGATTAGTATCAAGATTTTAATAAAAGTATCTGGATTGTAGTGAAATTGCGATTAAGAAAATATTATGTACCGAATTATTTTTAAATGAAACTTTGTATTATCTTATTGCATATTTAAAATTAGATGAGTATACTATCAGTAAAAATTGTAATTTTTTTTATAGGAAAACAAACATGGATCATCAAGGCATTATAAATGAACTTCAAAAACAACTTCAGGAAAAAGAGACAGAAATTAAAACACTGAAAGAAAAAAATGAAAACTTGAGAGAGAAAACTACCAATTGGATGGGAATAATGTATGCATGATGGAGGATCTATGTGAAGCCAGGGAGGAAGAGAAGAGAATACGCGAGGACGTTAGACGTTATGCTGCCTATCATCAAGAGTCGGAACGTCGTCACGAGATCATCAAGCAAGAGTTAAACAAAGCTCAAGATAGGATTTTTACACTCCAAATCCGGGATGATAGCCTTCTCAAAACACATTGCCGTCTTGAGAAACGGATCGAAGAACAAGAAATCGATGAAAAAGTAATCCAATCGACAATACAGGAGCTTCAAGAGCAAGTAAACAACCTTGACCACCACAACACAGTTGCAAAATCATATTGATCAGCTACAGAATAACATGATCAATATGGAGGAACTCTTGGAAGAACTTGAAGATAACCAAGAAGAAAATCCTATTGAAGAAGAAGAGATTAATGAGGCAGTAGGAGACGGTGAGGTCATAGATGAGTAGGGAGAGAACTCTATATTAGGCATCGACTGTATCTAGAATTATTTGATTAATCCTTTGTTTTGAAACTTTTGATTGTATGAATTTCAAAATTTATGAAATTATTTTGATTTTACATCATGGTAAATAAATTAATAAAATACATTTCTATAGGAAATGGCAGGCAGACCACCCCGAAACAACCGTAACCCTCGTGGTGCCAACCAAAATGAAAATCCGCCACCACCATCGAGAGTGAATCTAAGTCAAGAAGATATGATGGCAATAACTACCTTTGTAGCCGCCACGTTGCAAGGAATCGTGAACCTTTTTGCCAACGCTATCCAGCCACCACCGGAACCCCAACCGCGTGGAATTAAATACCATTATGAATCTCTGAAAAGGAATCGAGTTCCAACTTTCGATGGAAACCCGGACCCGGAAGTCAGTCATAACTGGCTCAAAAATGTCAAATCCCAACTACACCTACTGGAGGTGCCAGAAGAATTGAGAGTAGAAGTTGTAACACCGTTTCTAGAAGACAGAGCGCGAAAGTGGTGGGAAACTGTGTCACCATCTCTAGCTGAAGTAGAAGAAATCACATGGCAGAGTTTCAAGAGAGAATTTTTGAAACAATACTACCCAGCCGGGTTTCGTCTGCAGAAGTTGAACGAATTTGAAAACTTCAAGCAGACCCCAAACATGACAGTGATGGAATACACTTCCAGATTTAACGATCTGGGAACTTATGTCCCAAAAATCATGTCTGACGAAACATTGAAAATGCATCGCTTTAAGAAAGGACTGAACAGCCAGATTCAATCGGCTTTAGCAGTATTCAAGCCGAATAATTTTGCTAATCTGATGGGCGCGGCGATGAGCGCGGAAACAGATATCAAGCGTCGTGAAGAGGAAAATAGGAACAAGAGACCATTGGTCAGCCAATCTACTCAAAATGGTCCCAAATTCAAGAAGCCGAACCATTCAAGTGGACCTCCAAGAATAAATTTCAACAATGCTTGCAATATCGAAGGAAAGTGGTGCGATACATGCTGACAGAAGCACATTGGAGAATGTTATAGGAAAACAGGTGCGTGTTTCAAATGCGGTAAAGTGGGTCACCGGATTAAGGACTGCCCAGACAACAAAGACAAAGGGACGGGACACATCAAACCGAAGGAAAACAAAACTAATGCGCGGGTGTACGCAATAACCCAGGAGGAAGCTGATAACACCAATGAAGTGGTGGCAGGTACTCTTTTACTCAATGAAATGCCTGCATATACCTTGTTTGATTGTGGTGCTACACACTCGTTTGTGTCTAGAAGATTTGCTAAGAGACTTAAACTTGAACATGATACTCTTAATGAACCATTAAGAGTGGCAACACCGGCGAGTAAAATAATTGAGACACACAAAGTGTATCGAAACTGTAAAATTGGTATCAGCAAACAAACTTTTGAAGTGGAATTGATTCAACTCAATATGGTTGAATTTGACATCATTCTTGGAATGGACTGATTAGCTAAAAACCATGCCATGGTGGACTGTCAAAAGAAAGAAATTAGACTTTAGACTCCGACTAAAGAAGAAGTCATATACCACGAAAAATCCAAGGAAAGGAAATCTCTGTTATCCGCCTCACAAGCCTGGAAGGCCATAAAAGGAGGAGAAGAAATTTATCTGGCGATGATCACTGAGATCAAAGAAGAAGAAGTCCCAAAGTTGGGGGATATACCAATTGTTCAAGAATTTCCAGATGTTTTCCTCAAGGAATTACCGAGAGAGATACCCGATAGGAAAGTAGAATTTGAAATCAATTTGGTCCCCGGTGCTGCACCTATCAAAGGCACCATACCGAATGGCTCCAACTGAATTAAAAGAGTTAAAGGAGCAATTTCAAGAATTAATGGACAAGAAGCAGATTCGCCAAGTGCATCTCCATGGGGAGCCCAGTGCTGTTCGTAAAGAAAAAGGACAGAAGTATAAGGCTATGTATTGACTACCGGGAGTTAAACAAGATCACCATAAAGAATAAATACACACTCCCAAGACTAGACGATCTTTTTGATTAGCTAAAGGGAGCCAAAGTTTTCTCAAAACTTGATCTAAGATCTGGTTATCATCAACTGAAAGTCAAAACTGAGGATATCCCTAAAACTGCTTTTATGACGAGATATGGACATTACGAATTTACAGTAATGCCTTTTGGTCTAACAAATGCTTCTGTAGCATTCATGGACCTGATGAATCGAGTGTTCAAACCATACCTCAACAATTTTGTAGTTGTTTTTATTGATGATATCTTGGTATACTCACCAAGTGAGGAAGAACATCGAGAACATTTGTGTCTCACGTTGCAAAGACTGAGAGAAAAAGAACTATATGCCGAATTCAAGAAGTGTGAATTCTGGCTGAAAAGTGTGGCGTTCCTAGGACATATAATTGCTGAATTTGGGGTGTCAGTAGACCCTAAGAAGGTAGAGGCCATCAAGGATTGGCCACAACCTAAAACAGTAACCGAAGTAAGAAGTTTTCTTGGTTTAGCTGGCTACTATAGAAAATTTGGTGAAGGATTTTCTTCGATAGCCATCTCACTCACCAAACTTACTCAGAAAACTTCGAAATTCATTTGGAATGAGGCATGTGAAAGAAGTTTTGAAACCCTGAAGACAAAACTTGCATCTACACCAGTACTAATTCTTCCCGAGGATGGTAAGAATTTCACTATATATAGTGATGCGTCAAAGGGAGGATTAGGGTGTGTACTTATGCAAGAAGGTCAGGTAATTGCTTATGCCTCCCGGCAACTAAAACCGTATGAGCAAAATTACCCCACTCATGACTTGGAGTTAGGCGCATTGGTATTTGCGCTTAAAATCTAGAGACACTACCTTTATGGAGTGAAATGAGAAGTTTTTACTGATCACCAGAGCCTCAAGTACATTTTCACCCAAAAAGAATTAAATATGAGGCAAAGAAGGTGGATGAAACTTCTAAAATATTATGATTTGGTAATCAATTATCATCCGGGTAAGGCGAATTAGGTGGCAGATGCATTGAGTCGAAGAAATTTTGGAAAAATGAGTTTATCTTCACTATCGGCGCAACCAAGACTTCGGGAAACCATTAAATTAAAGCAGAGTCAAGACACCTCTATGATTCAAATTAAAGAACAGATCCAAGAAGGAAAGGTTCCAGAGTTTCAAATGGATGAGAATGGTATCCTTTGGATGAAAGGACGGTTGTATGTGCCCGATATCGATGGAATTCGAGAAGAGGTAATGACCGAGGCACATAAATCAAGATTTTCAGTACATCCAGGAAGCACCAAAATGTACAGAGACCTGAAAAAATAATACTGGTGGAACGGAATGAAGAAAGACGTAGCTGTCTTTGTTTCCAAATGTCCGACCTGTCAACAAGTCAAGGCAGAACACCAACAGCCTGGAGGACTTTTACAACCATTGGATATACCAAAATGGAAGTGGGATAACATTTCCATGGATTTTGTGGTAAGACTACCAAGATCAAGGCAAGGTCACGATGGAATTTGGGTAATCATTGACAGGTTGACCAAGTCTGCACATTTCTTGCCAGTACGGATGAATTACAACTTGGACAAGTTATCTACCTTATATATGGACAATATAGTATGACTACACGGAGTCCCAGTAAGTATACTGTCTTACAGAGACCCAAGATTTGTATCAAGATTTTGGAAAAGTTTTCAAAAGGCCATGGGAACCAAAGTAACTCTCAGTACAACTTATCATCCACAAACTGATGGCCAAACCGAGAGAAAATTTCAAACCTCGAGGATATGCTGAGGGCATGTGCTCTATATTTTACTGGAAACTGGAGTGAACAATTACCCCCGATAGAATTCGCCTATAACAACAGCTATCACAGTAGCATCGAGATGGCTCCGTATGAGGCTCTGTATGGCCGAAAGTGTAGGTCTCCTTTATACTGGGATGAAGTCGGAGAAAAGGCTGTTGCTGGACCAGAGCTTGTTCAATTAACCGTTGACAAAGTAGCCATAATCAAGGAAAGACTCAAGGTAGCCCAAGATAGACAAAAGAGTTGGGCTGATTTGAAGAGAAGACCGTTGGAATTCGAGATTGGTGAAAAAGCTTATGTCAAGGTTTCTCCCATGAAAGGAGTGGTTCGGTTCAGCAAATCCGGAAAGTTAAACCCGAGATATGTAGGACCTTAGCCTACCGTCTAGCTTTGCCACCTGAAATGTTCAGGATTCACAACGTTTTTCACATCTCACAACTGAGAAAATATGTCCCAGACCCCAGTCATGTACTCAAAGTTGCACCACTGATGATTGAAGGACACCTTAACGAAGAACTCAAATATGAAGAAGTCCCTATCCAAATAGTGGACACAAAAGACCAAGTGTTGAGGCACCGGACAATCCCATATGTCAAAGTGCAGTGGTCAATTCATACTGAAAGGGAGGCCACTTGGAAACTTGAAGAGAAAATGCGCTCGCAATATCCTCATTTATTCCACAGCTCAAGCTGATCCCAGTTTCAGGGACGAAACTTTCAATAAGGAGGGAGGGATGTGAGAACCCGGAAAATTCGATCCCGAAGCAAATCACGTAAGAAATACAAAATTAAAATTTATCTTAATCTAAGCTCAAAAACTTTCATTCTAACTATAAACTTAAATATGGACTTAGATTTTCAGCTAACATAACTCGAAGAAGTAGCTTCAAAGCTCGGAGATTAACTCAACATGAAGCCGAGCTGCAAATAACCGCATCCATTGAAGTATTGTCACTGGAGGAGTAAAACCCCAGCTCAAGGACTCGATCTTTTGGCTCAGAGCAGTTCAACCAAGCTTGTCCTAACAGGACCAAAAAGGGAGCTAAAGGATGAGCTAAAAGCCTGGACAAGTTAAAAGTGCAAGAAATGACCTTTGAGATGACCAAGGAAGAAGCTAAGGGATGAGCTAAAGGTTAAGACAAATTAAGTATGCAAGAAATGACCGTTGAGATAATCCATGAATGAGCTAAGGGGGAAGCTAGGAGATGAAGACATATTTATGGTACAGGAAATGACCTTTGGTGCTTGAGTTAACCTTGACCACATTAATTTATTTTCTTGGGCACCAAGTAGGCGTCCACTTGGGGTAGGAGAAGAGTCCCTTGGCACCTATAAATAGGACACTATGGCTGATGGAAAAGCATACCAAAAGGCCACCAAAAATTTGGTCTTCTCCATCACAAAAGCTCTCAGCCGACTCAAGCAAGGAGGAAGCTTCGTTCGTGCGGTTCCAGTGCTACAATCCTACGTCGAAGTGCTGCTGGATTGAAGATAGTATTTGTTAAAGTTACATCGAAGTGCTGCCGAATTTCCGGAAGGAAACTTTGTGCCACAATCTACAATTTCGAGTCTACCCTCAAAAATTCGGTAAGTGGGTTTTTGCTACGTATATTCGTTTGTACTTTAAAACTTGAATATATAAGTTATGACATGCATGTATGTGTGTCTTCATTTTCGAAAAAGCATGATGTCCGTCTTTTAAAATTTCGATCGATTATGTGTTTTCTTCTATGTTTCGAAATTCTTTGATTCCGCTGAATCCGTCTGAAATTCTGATATATGAAACTCTGATAAGTTCTGTCTGATAAGTCTGAACTCTGTGTCGCACTGTTACGATTTGAATTTGAAATGGGACGAGAATTGTAATTCTGTCTGGCCCCCATTGGTGGGTATAAAACCATGTTCTGTCTGGCCCACATCGGTGGGTATAAAACCGTGTTCTGGCCTCACCCCTTAGAGGACTAACATATTGGGGACAATTTGACCATGGAAATGAGATGAGTAACAGTGTTTTGTCTGTTCTGAAATGATCTGATTTGTTTCTGATATGCTCTGAATCATCTGTTAACTTCTGTCTCATATTCGATTCGTTTCTGTAAGTTAAAAGTAATAAGTTTTGAAAGTTTGTTAATGAAATGTTTTAAAGATTAAGATCTATATGTATCTTTGCAAATCGATCGACCCCCCACTTGCTGAGTATTTCCCAAAACACTCATCCCTTACAAATTTCAGATAAAAATGAAGAACAGCTGAATGAGGAGGAGCAGGAAGCGTTCTGGGGATGGTGATCGAAAGTCAAGCCCAAGAATTGAGATTTTTATTCTTTTTTTCTGTTTCGTTTCCGCAAAACTCTGATGTAATTGTTGTTCTATTGTCATTGTAAAGAATATGTTTTATTTATGAAAAAGACTGGTTTTTGGCATTTCGATACGAGGCTTAATTGTTAAACAATGCCGGATGTCACTGACGCTTCGGGCACGGGGCGTGACAATAGTGATGCCAAAACCTTTAACTGAAGAAGAAAAGATGATCAATCTAATCAAAACGGTCTCAGAAAAGAAATTAATCTGATGACAACTTTAGAAAAGATTGGTCTAGAGGATCTACAAGAGCTTGCAGAATCTTTTGCAAATCTTAAGATCTTAGATATGAAGATGAACACGACTGGGGGGTGAACAACCTACCTTAACCTGGTCATCCTTATTGAAACCACCAAGAGAAAGTGTGATATCTCAGAATATAAATATGAGAGAATCCCAACCAGATTTTTTCACTGGTGGAGAATCACACCCAACGGGAACCAGGTCAAGGAAAAATCAAATTCCTTTGTACCAAACACCCTATGAGAAATTCGTTTTAGAACCTATACATCTTTATGGGGTTATGATTAACCTAGATGTATTAGATTTCAAGAACAGAGAAGATCTCATAGATGATTGGACTTCTGCTATGAGAATCGCAGCTGGAACACTTGATTTCAACAGAGAAATATTCATTAAACTTATGGATATGAGTCTTATGGGATCAGTTAAAATAGCTTGGGACATGACTTCGGTGAAAACCAAAGAATCGGTCCAAGTCGAAGAATCTCTTACAAAGATAGCCGGAAGATTAGCTACCCTTTTTAAAGCACAGTTTATAGGGGTAGATTATTTTAACAGTCAAGATACAGAGAAGAAAAAAAAAATACTCAAGCTCTGTATAGTCTTGAATTACATGACATTTGTTTAGTGGATGAATACATTATGTTATTCATTAAATATAGATGGAATTTAGGGGTCGAAGAAGATATTGCTATGCAACTTTTCTTCGGCAAAATGCCAAGTCCCTGGAGATAAATGCTAATAAGAGAATTTATCCATGGCAATCCAGATACATTGGCACGAAAGGTCTCTTTTCTTAAAAGAAAATTGGCAGAATGGTGTCATTTGGCAGCATTGCAAAAAATCTTATTCAAGTATACCGATTTGAGGATATTGCCTTAGATGAAAGTATATATGAAGAAGAAGAAATCTTGAGTCAAGGAAAATCTTATGGAACATAATCGGAATCTGACTGAAGACAAGGTGTTTCGACACGAAACACATGAGGACTTGTCTGTTTCTTTAGCCAGACAATAATATCTCATAACATGGTTCAAAGAGTCATGAGAGAAGGGAAATAACAATCCCCATGGAACTCACAGGAAATAGAATGGAGGTGCAATTAATTCTTTATGAAGAAATTAAGGAGGAATTACAAAAAATCAAGATAGAAGTAGCACGGACCATGTCCTAGATTCATATTGGAGCAATCCAAATTATAATAAAAGTTACTTTCAAAGAAGGGATAGATTAACCCATTGATATTGCTATATGCGATAAACAAATGGGGAACCTTCAAGATTCAGTACTGGAAACTATCTCAGGAAATCTCTACGCAGGAAAGAGTGTAGAAGGACTCTATCCAAGAATTACCTACAACTTGGCAGATCGAGATTTCAGTCGAGCCTTGTCTTTCCATCAAAAATTTCAAGGGAAAAAGATTGATGAAAGAAGGTAATAGATCATATTCTATTTTCTATTAAATTTCATATGCTCTCTCTAATATACATCATTCAGCATTGTTTATTAGAAATAAGTTTATTGAAATACCTGAGATATTTGGAAAAGTTGCTCAGGAAATTTATCCAGAAAGAGTTGAGTTTCCTTTAATACAGAAAACAGATATCCAAATACAAGATAAACCGATTCTACAAAGGAATCAAAGTCTTAGATTGGAATCAAGAAGACTGCCTTTTCAGGGAGATAGAATTACAAGCTACAGATGGAGAAAAACACCCATCCAAGAAACCTAACATGAGCCAAAAAGTTTTTCAACAGTAGGAAAACTTAGATGCCCAGTAGGGTGGAAGGAAGTAGAAATAGTATTCGATATTACGAAACAAAGGAATCAATTTCTTTGTAATACCATATACTATTTAGAACAACCTATGATAAGAACTTACTAAGGAATGATTAATATCGGAGAATTGGAAGTTCATATCAAAGGAATTCCAGGGAAAGAACCAGATCGATTGGTTCTTGGACTAGAGTTTCTTGAGGAACATAAAAATTGGAAACGTCTAGAATATTGAATGGAGTTTATGACAAAAGACAGGATGTGAAAAATCCAATGATCACAAGTCTATTCTCGATATACATTTCAATAGGAATGTTGTATAAACAATATAAAGCAAAATACTTTACTGCTTATATTGATTCAGGTGCTGGAATATGTACAGCAAAACGAGGAGTTTTTCCAAACAATTTGGAAGAAGAATTACCAAGGATTGCTGGAAGAGATTTTTCCAGAAGAATTTTAATCTTATGTAAAGGGATTAAAATGACGGAAATAATGATCGGAAGTGTTGGACAAACGCCTTGGTATAAGGTAAAAACACCATTAATTTATTTTCATGATACAGGAGCTGAAATTTTGTTAGGAAATAATTTCCTACAAATGTTTAAGTCCTATACTCAGGAAAATGAGACTAGAAGATTAGTGTTTACAACACCTTGTAATTACAAAATCATAGTCCAGAGACTAAGAAAGGCATTTTACAGAAAATTTCCAATCCAATTTCGCAGCAAGCGTGGTGATGAAGGAAAACTTCTAAACCCAAAAATGAAAGATTCTAGACTGTTTTAAGAAACAATGCTCCAATTAAGAGCAGATAAAGAGCTCCTACCAGAAGAAATAGAATGCCTCAAGATAGCTCTACATCACAATGAGGTAGGGTTTGAATCAAAAGTATCATTAGAGGATGTCAAGAAAAGGATCAAAGAAAATTACAATGAAGATCACTTGGCATGGTGGGATAAAAATCAATTCAAAGCTTGCCTTAAAATTAAGGAAGGAAGGGACTATGCAAGCCTATCCCAATGAATGTAATTGATCAAAGGGATATGCAGTTTATAATCAAGGAACATATGTACATTGGATTAATCAAAGCAGGAATTTCACCATACAGCAGCTCAGGATTTCTGGTAAGAAATCATGGTGAGATAAAAAGAAACAAACCTAGATTATTTAGTAATTACCAAGAAATTAATAAAATTCTAGAGTTCGATGGGTATTTTATACCTAGTAAGAGAACATTTAATTAGTTACATACGCAATGCAAAGATATTCTCTAAATTCGATTGCAAGTCTGGTTTTTATCAGATTCGGATGCAGGAAGAAAGCACGAAATTCACAGATTTCTCCACACCACAAGGACACTACATCTGGGAGGTATTACTAACGTGATTGGCTAATTCACCTCAGATATTTCAGAGAAAAATGGATAATCTTTTTAAAGATTATTTCAAATTCATGTTTGTCTATATTGATTATGTGTTAATAGCATATAAAAATATGGAGGAATATATTAAACATTTAGAAAAGAAAACAATTATTTCCACAAGAAAGATTGAATTTCTCGGAATAGAAATCGATGAGTCTGGAATAATTTTGCAGGATCATTTAGTAGAAAAGGTGTAAAATTTTCCAAACGAACTCAAAGAAAATAAACAACTTTAGAGTTTTCTAGGAGTTATTAATTTTGCTGGGATGTTTATTAAAAACCTAAGAAAACACAGGAAATTATTTAGTCCATTACTGAAAAAAGATGCAAAATTTATATGGACGGAAGAACACACATTGGGACTTAGTCAATTAAAGGAGATTTGTAAAAATCTTCTGAAAATGGCTATTCCTCGGGATGAAGATGATCTGGTATTATATACAGATTACAGTGATCATTGGTGGGCGGCAGTATTAACTAAGCTCACACTAGAAGGAGAACAGCCATGCAGATATTGCAGTAGACTTTTCTCCGACGTAGAAACCATAAGATTACATATCAACGAAAAAGAATTCTATGCAGTAAAAACGGCTTTTGAAAAATGGCCATTATTTTTACTTGCAAAGAAATTTACTATAAAGGTTGATAACACACAGGTGAAAGCTTTCTTAAGGAATAGAATAGAATCTAAACATGATAAGGCAAGAATATTAAGATGGCAAGTTCTACGTCAAAATTATATTTTTGATATTGTGATTATAAAATATCATGAAATTATTCTCGCCGATTTTTTAACAAGAGATGGACAGCGATGATATCGATGTCATCATGAAAATGCAGAGGCATTTGAGAGAACACCTTGAAATGCTTCAAACCGAGTTCAACAAGCTAGCCTTAAACGCAGAAGTTGCGGGAAAGATACAACAAGCCGATAAGAGAGTTGTCTCAGATAGAATTACAGGATGTTTACGGCTTATACTCAGTTATGGTCCGTAATACAAAGGCCTATCTTCCAAGGCATTGAGAAGTCACTGATTTCCCAAATGTAGAGTTTTCGAGTACAGGACTTTATACCTAGAGCAGGGGATTCAAATACCCTAACACAAGTGTTAAGTCGGAATCATCTCCCGATGAGTCGGCTGAAATAAAAATTGAGACTCCAAATCATTATCTCGAGTCTTCAAGTCAACCCTTCATCTCGGGGATTGAAGATGGAAAGATCGACCTTGTAACTTTCTCCATTACAGGTATACCAACAATTGTGGGAGAAATTAAAAACAAGAGTAGGCATTAACCCTGCCACCATCAGGGTTGATGTTTCGGGAAAATATCCGAAGGTATGGATGAAACCAAATTCATATCCAAAGGAGGTCAAAGCATGGTATGAATTCGGGACTCTCGCCTCAATTTATACCACATCACCAAGTTTCCCAAAAATTTCAGGACTACCAAAATAGATCCAAGAAACTGTTCATGAAACTTGGGAAAATAACGACTATTTGTCCAAAGGAGATATTCTGGAACTATACTTCTTCAGTACAACACCAAAACCAACAGGAAAAGGCTCACATGAAGCCTTTCATTTTATCAAGTTAAGGATGCCAGATACAAATGTTCAGAAATTTATCAAAGATCCTCCGTCAGAAGAAACACCCTTTTTACTTCGATAGCTGAAGACGACATTTCTACCAGAAGAGCATGGGGTTTATGGGTCTGTTTAACCGAGATGGACAAAGTCAAGTTTCCGTTTAAATTTTATCATAATTCATTAAACGAATCATTCTTGTTAAATACTATGACAGGAAAAACCACAAGTTTTGCAGAATATCTATTCGAAAAGAAAATAAATCTTCTGTGGAATAGCAAGCTGCCGGGGAGTAAAGAAACTCGTCGGAAATTCTGAAACATGGCTCACGTGGGAAAATGGTCAGAACAGATCTGCCCAGAATGTCCAAACCAAAAGGAGCCAGAATTTGGCAAGTTCTTCAGAACTCGGTCAGACAAGAAGCATCTTGCTGAGTCAGGACCAAGTGGTGAGGGATCACAACCACGTTTTCCTCGGGGACATCAAATGTACCATACTTTTTAAACTATTTAAAAATTTGCGGAAAAATAAAAATTTTCTTAAATAAATAATTAAACTTTCAAATTGCGATAAAATAATTTGTTCGTCCAAAATATTTGAAATAAAAACAATTACCAACAGAGTTTGAAAAAAGTAAACGCTAAAACAGCGTAAACATTCTCGTGAAAATCGGAGTATTTGTAATAACATGCATAAATTCTTAAAAATGAAGGCGGTCCTCGGGTTTAGCCTCCTACGCAGACTGAGCCGGCTCATTGGTCCCCATCTCTCGTCTTCTCATACTCGTCCTCACCTGCCTCGATCAAGTCTAGTGAGTCTAAAGACTCAACATGTATAAACTTGGAATAACAAGTAATTCATAATAAAACCACATGAATTTTAAAGTAGATCATACATATGGAAACTTGAACGTACTTACATAAACATAGTTGTGCCATCATATCGTAAAACTTTTCGTAAACATACTTGCATCATACATACTTGAGCATATATTACCATCATCATTATGCGTAGAGATATGTTTCATAGCAAGTGACCCATACATAAATGCGCCTGATCAGACTAAACCACAGTACTGGGCTTGCAGGGAAAATCGACTACCACATATATGAGATCCCCGGTCATGCTTTATCTGGTGGATTGGTCCTTGGTCATGCTTTACCGCTTTCCAATCTTGATCTAAACCTGGTCATGCTTTATCAAGGTGGATATGTCCCTGGCCACGTTCACCAGCTTCCAAGTCCGTTCATAGTTGGTAACAAGACATTTAGCATACCTCAAAAATATAAAATATTTTCTTTTGCACGTCGAACATACTTACATGGCGTTGAGGGATTCGTTGGATCTCGCTTGGGGGCCACTGCTGCACATTCTCAAGCACTTAATTTTCATAACTTAGACGTAATAGTCGTGCTCACCACCGAAATGACATTTTACTTATGACGTTCTAACTCACTCGAGAATTGACCTCATTTAATCATTGTACTAAACCATGACATGGAACCCCGAAACAACTTTCTATAAGAAGTGTGAACATTTTCTCAAACATGGAAGACAAAGACCTCGCTTAAACCATAGCTCAACGTTCCCCAATCAAATTTCAGAACATCTAAACTAATTTTTAGTATGCTAGGACATAACTACGTAATAGTACCCAAAGGAAGCAAGAGAACCTAAATTTGAAGCCCGGAAAATCCCAAGACCAGCGCCTAGGCACTGCAGTTCAGCGCTGCAGCGCCAGACTGGCTCCTAGGCAATACTCTGCAGCACTACGACGCTGTCTGGTGTGAACTTGAAGTGCTGCGGTGCCCCTAGTGCAGCGCTGCGGCTCTACTCCTACGCGATTTCAACCCCAAAAAGACATCTTCTACCCATTCCCTTCCCTATGCCTTCTAATGTCACCAAACCCATACCGAATTGAATCGAAACATCGAAGATGATTAATCACACCACATAACACCACCTACGCAACAAGGAACACCCGGCAATTCCCAACGAAGCCTGCAACAAACAATTCTCCAGAACACATTTTATAAAAGTCCCAGTTGAGCAGTCCCACGAAAACGATCATAACTAACTCGTTTCTTGTCCGAAAATTACGAACTTACTGTAAAATCCAAGGTATCAAAAAGTACTACGTTTTATATGTTGAAAACCTTTTTAGAAAATCAATCGAAAATGAACAGTGCACGAAAAGACAGCAACATTTGGTTTTGAGATCTAAAAATTGTTTCAAATTCAATCCAACCAATTTTTGCTCAAACTCTAGTACATCATACACAAATTTTTACACATAATAAACATTAAAACATATACTATGACGCGATCAATGCAAAAACAAAAGAATATACATGCCTTGATCTTTAAAACTACCGAAACGATGATACCGAAGCCGGAAATATGCGAGGGTTGAACCGGGACGAATCGTGGCACGTGTTCCTTGAAGAAAAGTGGACGAGAATTGCTGGAAATTAAATTGAAGAGGGAGGGGACGGCGCTGCTTGCTCTAAGAACCCTAACTTCTCTCAAAAAATTGAAATGAAATGGAAGCCAAAGAATTGTGTGTGTGTGTGTGTGTGATGGCCGAAGTGTGTGTGTGTGTGTAAATGTGTGTGTTCGTGTAATTAAGTGATTAATTAGGGGAAAAGTGCTTAATTAGTAATTAAAAATGTTAAATAAAAAGTTAATCCATACTAACTTTTACAAACCCCCTAATTAAAAATAAATGATAAACTTTAAAAGTTTTAAAGTCTTAAAATCACCTAATAATTAAATTAGGCTTTAAAATGCTAAAACTTAATAAATCATTTAAAATGCCACTTTCTTGACTTGAAAAAAAAAACCACATTTTAAAATCGCCTAAATCGTCGCCGGTCTCCTTTCCTCGATACCGAATCGAATATCTGCCTGAAACATGAGACTCAAGAAACACTTTAATGCGCATCACATAAACATAAATAATTTAAAATAATGCAAATTCATTAATCATGCACCAGCTAAAAATCATTTTAAACTTAATTAAATAATTTAACAATTAAATAAATGCATGGGTTTTACGTGTACTGATTTTGGGCTCTACATCAAAAGTTTAAGATTTCTAGACAAAAATAAGTGGACATGTGAACGTAATCACTTTTCCTTGGGGATAATAAAAGCTAAAGATTCCCTGACAAAAGATAGTGGGCATGTGACTAACCTACTAATTGAACAAGAAAAATTGGACCCAATTACACCTATAAATAGAGAGTAAACGGGAACCAGTAAAATACACAAGAACAAAGTCGGAAACCTAAAGAAAATGCATTAAACATATTTGAGGGTTTCTAAAAGACGCATCAAGAAAATAAGGAAGCAGCTGACAAATATCAAAGATTTCCACAAAAGGCTAAAAGAATCAAGAAATGAGATATCAGCTGATATTATACAAATCCATATCTACTGGTTATGCCAGAAGATAAAATCAGAGGAACAAGCCATTTCTAGATTAATGATCTAGAAAAAGACAAATGAAGAAAAATGGAGGGACCATTCAACCACCCACTCAACTACTCACCAGATAGTGCCAACCACAGCTGGAAGGCATCAAGTTATAGCAAAAGTTTGAAGTCCGAAATACAAATCCGCTTGGGGCTTCTATAAATAAAAAGGCAGAAGGAAGATGAATGAATCATTCAACCTCTTCATTTTCTTTCAAATAAGTTGTAATATTTTCTTTCAAGTTTATGTGTGTTGTAAGTTCAGCTACTATCGATAGCTAAACAAGTTTCTCCTCCTCTACAAGAGGTTACTATGTAATAATAATTTGTTATGTTTGAATAAAAGAACCAAGGCTTTTGCCCCTCTCATGTATTAGTTTCAAATTGAACTGTTTTACTCTACACCCTGAGGTAGGAAACGAAACAGGTTTGTGCTAAGTGTTGCTGAAGGAGTCTGCGTCAGAAACCATCGTTTGCGATTGTGTGGTTGGATTGTGAGGAGCAGTCTGTAAAACTCGGTGGATATAACCCGGTGACACTCTGGTCAAAAAGATAAATTGTTCAATTTATTATACGGAAGCATGATGGGCCTTTTATATAAAAAAAATCGATCATTTGATCATGGTATATAGGTTGAAAACCTTGCGTAGCTGTATGTCTTGGGGCTATATGACTTTAAGAACATGCTCAATAGGTATAACAATGTCACGTACCAAAATTATAAAAATTACGGATGTTTTTGAAAATTTTAGAAAATTGGAGAGTTAAAACGAAGAAATAAAGGGATTGGGAGTGAGGAGAAAGTTGAGAATGGAAATGGGGAGTGTATACAAGTTTTCCCTAAAAAAAATGAAATTTCATTAAAATTAGAATATTACTTTATTATATTGGTTGGCGTTGCCATAGTATTTAGGTAAAAAAAAAAAAGGATTAAATTTCAGTTTGCATTAGTTTTTTCCCTCCATGCTGCCACATCCTCGCACAACTCACACCATCGATCTTCGATTGTTCCTCTCTCTCTCATCTCATTATCTCTCTCTTTCACCCTGTTTACATTTTTGTGAAGAGATTAAATAATCACCAAGAATATTCATATCCAAAAATCAAGAAAATGGGGGATACAAATCATAATAACGATTCTGAAGGCTTGGATTCTACTGATCTAGATGCAGCTATTTCTCTGTTAGCCTTGAATCCTACAAATCATAATTACGATTCTGTAGTCTCGGATTCTACTGATCTAACTTCGGCTATTTCTCTGTTAGAATTGAATTCTATTACACAACCCATGGCAGTCCATCAAGAATCGCTATCTAATATTCCCGAAACGAGTTTACCGGTCAAGAAACGTCTCAACAGTCCAGGAAAATGCCATTGCCGTGGCAATAATGCACTATCCAATAAAGAGAGCTTCAGGCCTTTGGTTAATGTTAATCTCACCCAAAGATATGTGCCCGGATCGGCTTCCAGGTATTCCTCAATATCAGTCATCTTCATAGGATGCAAAAATGTGCAACTTTTCATATGGGTTTTTTCGTTTACTGAAGATCTTTTCATAAATATTTAGGGTAGGTTTTGCTTAGTGAATTTATTCATGTTTTCTTGAACTAATTTAAAGTTCTCTGTTTCAACTTCCAAGTTCTTCAATTGAATGTATAATTCTTCTCCCGTAGCCACGATGTGCCACATGCACAATCGATCATGACTCTGAATGCATGGGATTTCTGAATTAAACTACAATTTAATTTGTCAGATTTCTTTACTGATCACAAGACTTTGTTATTGGTTTTCTTGAATTGCGAGTATACAAGCAAAGAAATTTGAAACCTGGCATTTAAATACAACTCTGGACATTTCGATTGTCAGTCCCTATTATCGTTTCATAATTATAGAGCGCAATACAGTATATTGGGCGAAACCAAATTATTTTTTTATAGAATTTATTCGTACATGCATATTAATGTTTAGGGCTTTCATTAATAATGTTGATTTGTTACCAACAATATGCATGCATGCATGAAGCAGGAAGTTGGCGCCTCAGGCGTGCTGCTTTATTAGAGAGTTAAGTACAATTGACGCAGATCATGATGTTGGAAGGCTATATCTTACACGTGATGAGGCGAAAACCATTCCGTCCTGCCCTCAGATGACACAAGTCCCAAAAAACACACGTAACTTTTCGGCGCTGATGGTGTTCGATTATCGAGATGTGCAGTGGAATATTATGTTAAACTGCTACAAGTATGAGGGAAATGTACTGTATCTTTTGAGCGTTGACACCTGGAGAAATTTTCTCCGTGCTAACGAATTGGGACACGGCGATACGATTTTCTTTTATAAGAATAGAGACTCGAGAATAAATGCTGATGATTATTACTACGTGATACTGTTTTGGAGAGTAAGAGATGGAGGTTTCAAGACTTTTCTCGATCTTCCATGCAAGAAGAAGACCCCAAGAAAGCAAAAATAGGCGAGACTTTTGTTATCAGAGAAAAAAGCGTGGAAAAATGCAGAAAGTTTAGGTGAATGATCTGTAGTTAAAAGACTGCAGAACATTTCAGTAGTTAAAAGATGCATACTTTACTTTTCATTACATATGTTACATTAATAATCGATTGTCACGTTTATCGAATTTTGATGAATTTTTTAATTACATTATAATTCACATAAATAAAAACTCTACACATGTCAATGTTATAGAAAATTATATATATACATATAGACACACGAGACGAATTACAACAAATTGTTACAATCCTTGACACATTTATATTATTATATTTTTTATTTTCATCATTTAATTTGTCAAAATCAGGTCTTAATACATATAGGTTATTTGTTTCTTTTCTTTTAACATGTTTTTTTCGAGTACTAATATGATGCCTGACATATCGGTAATATTGGAGTCGTGTCAGCAATTTTAAATATCATGTCATTAATTTGAGCTAGACGGACACTATGGTGAAATAGGAGTTAAAAGCCAAAAAAAACCAACTTAGAGGTTGAATTCGAATTTTTTTCCTTCCAAAAAATAAGATGTTAAAATTTATTAGTGAGTTAATTTTTCCAACTAAAGTATTAATCTGAAAAGTTCATCAACGAATAAATAATTAAGCAATATTTTTCCCAACTATAAAATGCCAATAAATTTAATATATATATATTTTTCAGAGAAAAAAAAATTGCATTCCGTTGCACTCCCTCCATCTGAAGATTAGTTTGAAGTTTGAACTGCAGCAACGCCATCCTTGTATATATATATATATATATATATATATATATCTCCCACCTATCACTCTTTCTCCATCCCTCTCATTTTCTATATCTTTGTCCCTCGTCTTTGTTTTTCCTATTGTGAAATAACAATCGGCGTCTTTTATCCAGAATCAAGAAAATGGCAGATAATAAAGATGTTGATTCGGGTGAAGAAAGCGGTGGTCACCCCGGAACCTCGAATTCCACGTCTGATCAAACTGCGGCGGTGATCCCTGAAGAAAGTGTAGCGGAGGAGGGTGCTGAAAATGGTGATCATGGAAACCAAGCTGCCTCAAGTTCAACTATTCAAACCCAAGACTTGGAATCAGTTTCTGGTACTGATCCATTAGAAACGATGGAAGATCCTCTTGAAATTATTTTTGAACTCAGGAGACGCTTGAGTCGTTTAAAAATACGTAGAAGAAAAGCATCATCGGATTATCAAGAACAGAGTACAGGGCCGCCGCGGGGACCAGCTTCCAGGTACTCATGACCATCAATTCTCTAATTTCTTTGATCCGTATGTTGGTGGTTCTTTAATTAGCTAGGGATACGTATTTTTTTTAAAGATTTGCTTCCAAGAAATTAAATCTTCTTTTCTGTTTAAACAATTTGCGCAAATTTCCATGAATTAATTTGAGTTATTTGTTTCAACGATCCTTGTAGCTCATCTTCTATGGTTGGAGAAACCGGGCAAGAAATTTTTGGAAAAAAAATAAAATAATAAGTTTCCCAATTTGGGTTTTTTTTTTTGGTAATTCTCTTGATTAAATTTAGTTTAATCGTATTAACAATGTCGATTTTTCTCCTTATCGCGATGCATGATCCCCGGCGTGTATAGATGTTTTTATTAACCCATTAATCATATAATAGATAAATGATGTCTTGATTTACATTTTAATTTTTGATTTACAAAAATCACACTAAAAGTAACATATATAAGTATCAAATTCCATTTTAATTTGTTCGATTCTGCAACAAGCTTAATTTTCTTCTTGATTTCAAACTGATCATACATATTCTGCACAAGTGAATGCATGATAAGATAACATGAAACTGAAGATCTAATTTGTTTTGTACATGCAGGAATTTGCCCCCAGAGCAATGCTTGTGCTTCAGGAAAAAACTGACTTTAACCGACGCGAGTCACGACGATGGAAAGCTAGATATTGAACCATTAAAGGCAGCATGGATACCAATATGCCCTCATATCCCCAAAGACGCTCACGACTCGCGTAAAAGCGTAGAGCTCAAGGTATTTGATTATGAAAATACACAGTACAACATGGTGTTAACAGGATACAATTACGAGGGGATTGTACTATATAGTATCAATGGGGAGTGGAGAAAGTTCATTCGTGCTCACAATCTACAACATGGCGATTTGATTTTCTTCTGCAAGAACCGAGACCCGAGGATTAACGGCGATGACTTCTACTACGTGATACTGTTTGCTAAAAAGAGAGATGGAGAATTTGTAATCGAGGAGGAGGAGGACGACGAGCCCGGAGAAGATGAAGGGGATGAAGAGTGAAGTGCTGAACGGGTGTTTCTTGAAATATACGATAAATTCTTTTTTGTATATGTAGGAAGGATCATGTACGTAATGGTACTGTTACATTTGCTTAACATTTGCCTAAAATTCACGAGCACTGTTTTAAACTGATCATTCTAATGTCATGAGAATCCTGTATGTTTTTTTTTATTGTTAAATAGATATAGTATCGCACAGATACTGGTCGAAATTCGATGACCCTAGCTGCAAGAAAATGAGGATTTCGTTACTTACATATATATATATATATAGTTTTGATATGATGCGCACCTACCGTGCACACTTATGTGAGCACCGATGAGGTGTCACTCACCTATTGGATGCGCAATTTTACTATATTTCATCACATCCAATAGGTGAGTGACACCTCATCGGTGCTCACATGAGTGTGCACGGTAGGTGTGCAACATATCAAAACTATATATATATNAGCTTTATTTGAATATAAATAGAATTAATTCAAAAAATTATAGAAGTATGCAACACGTACCATAGTCACTAGTTTATATATGGACATGACAAAAATTTGTGTGAGACGGTCTCATTGATCGAATTTTGTGATACGGATCTTTTATTTGGGTCATCCATGAAAAAGTATTATTTTTTATGCTAAGAGTATTACTTTTTATTGTGAATATCGGTAGGGTTGACTCGTCTCACAAATAAATATTCGTGATATCGTCTCACAAAAGACCTACTCTATGGACATACACACCTATAGACCTTATGTCATGTGTGATATATTGCAGACAAATCCAATGGTTTCATGGTCTATTTTGTTCTTTCCTTTCTTTTTCCCCCTTTTTCAATTAATAATTTAAAAATTATAATTTAGTCCCTTTGTCTTTTTACTTCTTTTATTTCATAATTTCAAATTGCAGTTTAGTTTATTTATTAATTTTTACAATTGCAGTACGACCCATTTAAATATAATTATTTCATATTACAGTACAACCATCACTGTTTTTTGATCGTTATCATATTACATTTGGATCTCATTGTAATTAGTTGTTGTCACCGATTTTCCTTTGAACTTTTGCCGTTTCAAATTTTGGAAGAAGTTGAGTGCTCTAATTTTGCTTTTGTCTATCGGCCTCTCCTCCAGCTGCGCATTCGGTTCACATTGTTCATTAGCATACAAATCAAAGAATTCTTGGAGATAATGCATGATTGACTTCTTTTGATTGTCATCATTCTTTCAAAGAAATTTAGCATAATATTCAAAAAAACACATATGACCCACCTTCACTTTGACTAAGATCAAGTAATTCTGTTAAACCATGCACAATTGGGATATTCTCTCAATATTTTAAAATTTTGTTTTCCATATTTGAAAAAAATCAGGTATAACATAATCATCACGATATTCAATAAATTTATAAAATATATTGAAAAAGTAAAGGTAGAAACATGGTCGACGTAGTTTAGTTAATGCGAGAAATTTTTTCGGTTGCTTCTTTAAAATTTTCTAACAAAGAAACACACTTACTCAAAATATTCCAATCATTGTCAGTCAACATTAAAGATTCTACCACAATATTATTGTAATATGGAGTAACTAAATCCTGAAAACGTAAAATAATATGAAAGAAGTGATATAACGAATTTCATCTAGTTTCAACAGCAAAGGGAAATTTTTTAAATTTTAATCCCGTTTGATTTGACCAATATTTTCCAATCACGTTCATGTCTTCTTTCACTTAATAATTTTCCACATACTTTGAATTTTTCTATTACAATATAACATGCACTTTAACACATAAGTTGATAATATGGCATGCACATCTAACATCAAGAAAATTACCATCTAAAATTGGTTTGAGTGAATCTTTATGATATTTAATCACAACAGTATTCACACTCGTATTATGTAATGTGGTCGACATTATTTTATTTCATATGTCATAAATCTTAACAATATTTAAAACATATCTAGCTATAGTGTATGGTTGTATGACCATTCTAAATGATCTAGTACTAAAATTCGTTTTTCACAGTTCAAGTTTCATTAATCTAATGACACGTAACAATAAGATAAGATTCATATTTCAAATTAGTCCAAATATCAGTTGTTAAACTAACTATGCAAGAAATATTTGAAAGATACGATTTTAGTGTTTCTTTATATTCTTTATATATATCAAAACAATATTTCTTAAGTTTATGCATAGTAATAAATATTGTGAACAACAGGTTGAATAGTACTAGTAAATTCAACAAAATCTTCTTGTTCAGATATTATAAACAGTTGACCATTCAGTAACAAATTTTATGATAGCGATAAATTTTTTTTAATTCTGAAAGCTTTACCACTTGAAAATTAATTAGTTGTTTAGTTGGTTCCATACCGAATTATTGTAGCATATCAAGATCAAGTTTATGTATCTTGATTAAATGCTATTTCAAAGTGCTGATAACAACAAAACGACCTCCTGTTTTGTAAAAATATCTGGTTTTGCAAATTTAAGATATGACAAAAAAGTTGTTCGTATATTGTTATTCAATATCGAAGTGATCCCAACTTTGATTCGCTTTTCTCATGATGTCGTCATGGTCATTGTCATCGTGTTGCTTACTCGGATGGATAATGACGTCAGTATATCTTTGTTGGGAGTTCCATGTCTTCATCTTCCTCGTAGCCAGATTCGACTTCATCAAAGTCGGAGATTTAGCCAAAATATTCATCAAAGTCGGAAATGTATTCACCTCCACCATTATCACGGTTTGAAAATGATTTTAATGAAATTCAAATTATTTATATGCTAAATTGCGAAATAGTAAGTAAATTGAGAGCCAAATTGCAATTAAATAAAGTGTATTTAGTAGTCGTTGGCCTGCAGACATTAAATGCCTTTGGGCCAAGTTGTCCCAAGGTCTTTACTTTTAAAAAAATTTTGGGGTTCTGGTCCGGTTTCAGACCGGATCAGGTTTCAGAATCGAAATCGAAATCGGTTCGAAAATGCTAAACTAGTTCAATCCATTACAAAGTGGATTAGAGATGGTTTCGAGTCCGATTCATCCATATTGGAGCCTGTTCAAGGCTTAACGGAACGGTTCCTGTCTAAAATAGTTCGTTAAGTATGCTTACGCCACATGTACTATAACGTCTCGAAAATTTTAAAGTCCGCGTGAACCACATGCATGCAAGTTATTAAATTTTTTTTGTATTTTATTAAATTATTTTAAACCATTAAATGCATGTCTATTCCATGAATATGTGTTTTAATTCATGATTTATTAAAGTTTCATGCATTAGGAAGTTAAGTTGTATTTCGCGCTCGAACGAGGAACGGAGACCGGAGATATTCAGGAAAAATATTTTTATTGAATGATTAATTTTAATTAATTAATATAAGGTGTTTTAAATGTATTTTTCAAAAAATGAGCTTTGTTGGGTATTTTTACCCGTCGGAGCATATTTTTAATCGGTACACATATTTTACCGAAACCGGGGACTTTTTGAGGGCTCGGGCAATATTTTCAAAAACTTACCTAAACGAAATATTTTTCGGGAGTGTAATTGGGCTTGATGGACCTATTCTTTTAGCTTAATGGGCTCCAATTCATTTTAATCTTTTTAAAACAAAAGTAGGGCCCATTAAAACATTGATTACTTATTTAAAGAAAGCCTAAACCTAACCGCCGGTCCGCCACCCATCAGCCGTNGTGGAGTCATGAGGTTGATATGAGGTTTGGTTGTGTTTTAGTGAGGGCCGAGAGGTGCAGTGGTCGAATGGGGGTCACGTTTTTGGTAGGGATCGGGTTAGAGGCCGAGCCGATGGTGCAATGGCTGAACCAAGCCTTGGACCAGACCTTGTTGAGTCTGAGACACGGCTTAGAGAGGCTTGACCGCTGCTGGAGCCGTCCTCAAGGCCGTTCGATCGATTGCAAGTGCGAGGGGCGAGGACGCGGGTGGTGGTTTGGGTTGTTTCTCGGCTCCTAGCAGGTTGCAGCCTGCATGGGGCTAAGGCTGTGAGTCTAGTGGGTCCAGCAGGGTCCTAGGGTGGGCAATGGGAGGTTGGATCGTGGCTAGATCCACGGGTTGAAGGCTAGGAGCGTAATTATGGAAAGTGCTAGACTATAGGCTTGAAGGGGAGCTGCTAGTAAATTCCAGCAGCTCTTGAGGCTGTCTTCGTGAGTCTATGAGGGCTGGAACGTGGAGTTTTGGGGCTGATAGGGCGTGTTTTGGGCATTGTATAAGTTTGGGGAAGTTTCGGTTCGATTCGGATTAAAACAGGGACCCCGGTCCAAGTTTTAAAACAAATCGGTTAAGTTCTGTATTGGGCTCGATTTTACGTCTAGATATGCTTATAAATATGTTTTGGGACATTTTAAAGAGTTTGGTAAGCTTCGGGTCAATTTTAGAGGTCCAGGGGTGAAACGATAATATTTGGGTTTCCATGGAAAAATAGTCATTTTGCACCCGGGATGAGATTTTGGTCATGACAGTGCCATGAGCAAAAATTAATGACATTTTAAATGTTTATGCATAACGTTTATGATTTTTATCAAATTATGGCAAATACGGTGTATGTTTGGTTTAAAGGAAAAATTACGTATGGGCATGCTTTTATTTAAGTGATGAATATGATGACACGTTTTGAAGGAAGTGATTTAGTTGTGACTAACACGATGACACGACGACATGTAGGTCGGGACTCAATGGACGGGTAATGCTGTCGCTGATGATCCTTGTCGCCGGATACCACTGTTACACGTAGATGGATCCATCGACTGACATGATGATACGAAAGTCACAGCTAATGAACGGAATTCAAATTAAAAAAATTAATACGTATATGCTGATACGATGATACATGCTATGATTATTAACGTGTTTTGACTGGTCACGATTATGCATACGATTTTATCACGAACATGAAATGTATGTTGATTACGATATTTTTACTGCTGCTTGTTACGTATATGTATTTGTTATCACGGTACAGGAGTGTTGAGTCTTTAGACTCATTAGGCGTGTGTGATGCAGGTGAGAATTTTGATCAGGAGACTGGAGGTAATGATGACCGAACGGGCGGAGCTGGTGGCGCACGTTAACCCGAGGACCTTGTATTCTTCCACAAGAATATGATTTTATGGGAACACATTTAAACAACTTTTTAAATGGTTGATGATTTTATGTTGTCGAAGGTTTTGACAGGTTTTAAAATGCTTGACGTTTTATATTTTTAAACAAAAATTGTTTAGGTTGGTTGCTCTTTTCATTGTTTTTAACTGCAGTTATTTTTATTCAGAGATGAGATGACTTTTTAAAAGCATGTTTAACTTATCTAAATATTTTTGATATGCGAGTATTTTTCGCCTTAGTTTGTTTTACACAAAAAAAATGTTCAGTAGAATTTTAAAATGAGGAGACGCTTCATGTCCCATCCGACAAGGTAGGGGTGTTCATTGGTCGGTTCGGTTCAGTTTTCTATTTTTTATTTCGGTTTTTTAAGTTTTCGGTTTTACAAATTTATAATCCTATATCTGAGCCATTTTTCTTCGATTCAGTTCGGTTTTCTACCGAAATGATTCGGTTATTTCGGTTTTGATACAATTATTTAAATTAATAAGATAAATATATTGTAAAATATAATATGTTACTTTTTTTACATGATTTATTAGTAAAACATTTAAATATTAAGTCTAAATGAATTACATAAACAACAATCAACTAAATATTATTCAAAATAATTCATCATTCACTGATATCATCTCAAAAAATATATAATAAAAATAAAATTATTAATTTAATGAAATTTAGGTTTTTTCGGTTGGTTCGGTTTTGACATATATAATTCGAAACCGAACCAAATAAATTTCAGTTTTAACATTTATATCTGAATTATAAAATTCGGTTTTCGGTTTGATTCAGTGTTCGATTTTTTTGGTTTTATCCGAAGTTTGAACACCCCTACGACAAGGTGGAGAGAAGATTTGGTATCCCTTTTTTTTTTCCTATGCATCATAGATTTACTCATATTAATTTATTAAATGTAATGTAATACATGTATGTATGAGTGCGTAGAAAATAAAATAAAAGCATTTTAAAGTTCAGTCAATATAATACATCCGAATATATCGATAATACTTTTACCAGTTTTTTCACTATTTTTGATGAATACTAATTTTCAATTCTCAAACTACCGTCAATTATAACGATTTCTTGAACTGATTTATCACGCCCAATCTTTGGGCGTGAAACAACTGAATTCCTTCAATTTTAAAAACAAAAAATTCTTGAAGTCCCGCCACTAGTAAAGACGGACTTCAATTTTAAAAATATCAATTGTTATATTATATTAATTTATAATTAGGGCTAGGTGTACACATGTAGAGTGTTAAAACGGATTACTCATGTCGGGCGAACCCGCTCTGTCATAAAAAATAGGTAGGTTGAGTTACTATTATAGTGATTCATTAGAAGACGATCCTATACAGGCCGGTCTGTTCGGGGCGTGGGTTAGATCGGGGAGGGCCATTCTGCTCTTTTTCTCTCTTACAAATTTTTTGATATATTGTCAATGGTTTATGAATAGTTGTTGAGTTTTAAAATGATTTATGGATGATTGGTGATTTTTGAATGATTTTTGGTATGTTTATGAAGTATTTTCATAATTTCAAAAAATATATTTAATCATTCATCTTCATATTCTAATTTTTTTATATTCTATTTTATTATCGATTAGTTCAAATCCCACAATTGTTACCTTTCATTTTATTTTATATTTTTTAAAAAAACCTACTTATTTATCTATTTTTTCAAAGGATCATACTTATCACATATGCCACGATCTATTAGTTATTAATAATAAATATATTCTAGGTATACTGTTCTTTTGCACGTCGAACGTACTTACATGACGTTGAGGGATTCGTTAGATTTCGCTTGAGGCCACTGTTGCACATACTAACACAATTTCATGCACTTAATTTTCATAAGTTAGACGTAGTAGTCGTGCTCACCACCGAAATAAACAATGACTTATGACTTTATATATCGCTCAGGACTTGACTTCTTTTATTCATCGTACTAAACCATGACGTCGAACCCCAAAACAAATCTCTATATGAAGTGTGAACGTTTCCCCAAACATGGAAGACATGGACCTAAAATAGTGGTTTAAAAATCATGGACAAGTGCCTAGGCACTAGCGGGGTAGAGCTGCAGTGCCGCAGCTCTAGCGCTGCGGCGCCACTAGGGCAGCGCCGCGGCGCTAGGCTTGTGAAAACCGAGCGCCGCGGCCCTCCCCATAGAGAACTGCGGTGTTAGCTCAATGCAAACTAGGCCCCGAAGAAAATTTTGATGCAAACTCTATGCCACGCCCAACCGACTCGAACCGATGCAAAGAGACTTATCCTAGGACGCTATGGCAATGATTCAAACTCACACAAACGTCCCAAAACAACGACGCACACCATACAACGCAATACAACCCATAAACAAGAATTTTTGACACCAAAATGCTTCCTACGACTTCTAATGCAACCAAGTTCCTAACGACACGAAACAAATAACCAAAAATTGTCCAAACATCATACCCAATATACCTAAACGCAGAAGCTATCACTCGACGGTTCCCAACGAAGCCTGCAACAAGCAATACTCAAGAACACGTAAAGAACACGTTTTCATAACATCGTAGTTTGAGCAGTCCCAAGAAAATGATTATAACTCACTCGTTTCTTGTCCAAAAATTACAAATTTACTGTCAAATCGAAGATATAAAAAAGTACTACGTTTTATAAGTTGAAAGGATTTCCAGAAAATCAACCGAAATTGCAAATTAATCAAAATGACAGAAAACTCAATTTTTAAGATCTAAAAATAATTTCAAAATTGATCCAACCATTTTTCTCAAACTTTGCATAAGATATATGGATTTTTGTACACAATAAACATCAAAACATATAATTTGACAATATCTATGCAAAAGTGAAAGAATATTACATGCCTCTGATGATTTAAAACTCACAACACGACGATACCGAAGCGGATAGATGCAAGGACCGATTCGGGACGATTTGTGGCACGATTTCTTGAAGGAAAATGGACGAGGGGTTGCTGGAAAATTGTAGGGGAAGGGAAAGAGTTGTGGCTGCTGAAAGAACACCTAGAACCCTAGCTTTTCTCTCAAAAAAAAGAAATGAAACAAGTGTGTGTGAAAGTGTGTGCAGCCGTGAGTGTGGTGTGTTGTCGAGTGTGTGTGTGTGTAAAACTGTTAACGTGTGTGTGAGTTTTAATTAGGGGTAATTAGGGGCTAATTAGGTTAATTAAATAAATAATAACCAATTACATGATAGTTAGGATGCTAATACCCCAAATTTAATAAAATACACAAGTCTCAAATTTTCAAAGTTCAAAAGTCCTCAACTAAACAAATTTCTCAATAAATTAAATTAGGCTTTAAAAAAATGCTAAAACTTCTTAAATCATTTAAAATGCTAAATTCTTGACTTACGATAAAATACCATATTTTATAAAATCGCCTAAATCGGCGCTGGTCTCTTTTCTCCGTTACCGTATAGAATATTCACCTGAAACATACAAATCAAGAAAACATTTTAACGTGCATCAAATAAACGTACATGTATTAATTTAAAATAATGCAGATTCATAAATCATGTATCGCTAAAAATTCCTTTTAAAATTAAATAAATAATTAACAATTTAAATAAATGCATGAGTTATACGTATACTGATTTTTGGTTTTACAATCAAACTCCAAACTGATTTCTGTAAAGCGATCAGTTCGCTCAATTGGATCAGTTGGCTTATCAGTTAGTGCAGATTCATCAAATATTGCATGAATCGATTCTTCAACATTTAAAGTATGCTTATTAAAAACTCTGTAAGCTTTGCTCACTGATTAATTACCAAGAAATATACCTTGATCAGATTCAGCATCAAATGTTTTCAGATAATTTTTTCCATTATTAAGAATAAAACATTTGCAGTCAAATATTTTGAAGTAAGATACCACATTTTTCTGTCCATGCCAGATCTCATATAGTGTTTTCAAATTAATTTTATTAATCATTGATCTGTTCTGAGTATAACACGCTGCGTTTACTGCTTCTGTTCAAAATCTTTGAGATATACCAGAATCAGCAAGCATTTTTCTAGGTGCTTCTTTAAGCGTACGATTTCTTCTTTCAGCTACACCATTTTGCTGAGTTGTTTTATGTAGAGCCCAAAATCAGCACACGTAAATCACATGCACTTATTTAATTGTTAAATTATTTATTCAAATTTAAATAGATTTTTAGCGATGCATGATTTATTCAAATGCATTATTTTAAATTATTCATGTTTATTTGATGCACGTTAAATTGTTTCTCGAGTTTCATGTTTCAGGCGATTATAAGATGCGGGATCGAGGAAAAGGGACCGGTGACAATTTTGGTAATTTTAAAATGTGGTATTTTATTTTAAGTTAAGGATGTGGCATTTTAAATAATTTATTTAGTTTTTGGCATTTTAAAGCCTAATTTAATTATTTAGGGACATTAAGATTTTTAAAAACTTTAAAGATTTATCGATTGTATATTTTAAATTTTTAAAGTGAGTCAGCATTTTTATTAGCCTTTAAACTAGCATTTTTAGTAACAACTTAATTAGTATTTTCTAGCACCCCTAATTGTGTGATTAAACATTTTTATCCCCAATTAATCTCACAAACTCACGCACACACCCACATTTACACACACCTATACACGTTAGTTACGCACACAACCCTCCATTCCATTTCATATTATTTTTTTGAGAGAAGTAAACCTAGGGTTCTCCTAGCAAGAGCAGCCGCCCCTCCCCTTCAGTTTTCCAGCACTATTTCGTTGAGTTTTCTTCAAGAAAATCGTGCCACGTTCGTCTCGAATCAACCTCGCATCTTTCCCCGCTTCGGAGTCGTCGGTTCGGTAAATTTAAATATCAAAAGACATGTATATTCTCTCTTTTTCGCATCAATCTTGTCATAGTAATAATTTTGACGTTTATTGCATGATAACCATGTGTACGTTATGTAGAAGTTTGAGCAAATATGGTTGGATCACTTTTGAAACTGTTTTTGGATCTCAAAACACGAATTAGCTGTTTTTTTAATTACTGCGATTTTTCGGTCGGTTTTCTGGAAAAATTTTCCACATATGAAACGTATAACTTTTTGAGACCTTCGATTTGATAGAAAATTCAAAACATTTCAATAAGAAATGAGTGCGTTATGGTCATTTTTGTGGGACTGCTCAAACTACGTTTTCTGAAAAATGTGTTCTTCATGTGTTCTTAAAGTATTATTGTTGCAGGCTTCATCGGGGATTGACGGGTGATCGTTGCTGCGTTTAGGTATATCAGTAATGATGTTGGGATGGTGATTGGTGTTTCGTTTCATGTCGTTAGGCACTGGAGTGGGTTAGTAGTCGTAAAAAAATGGTTTGTTGTCAAATGTCGTATCCACGAACTTGGTTTGTGTTGTTTCTGATGTGTAGTTGCTTTCGGATGTTGTATAGGCTCGAGTCAGTGCCATAGCACCCAAGGATGGATCTCGAGATGTCGGCTCACGGTCGATATGATCAAGTTAGGAGGAATAAGCCATGAGTATAAGAATTCTCGTTGGTTTACGTTTTCAGTGGGTACACGGACCCGTAGTCGGACCCTGACACGGGGTTCGTGCCCTTGTTTCCTTCGAAGTGTCAACATACAGAGCCTATACGAACCCTTAGAAGGACCCAGGCATGGGGTCCGTGCTCTTACTTCTTTTTGGGTATACTTTTACAGAACCTACACGGCCACATAGCCGGACCTGGGCATGGGGTCCGTGTACTCCTGTTTTGGGTAAAATTATATTGATTGCTTTGGGGTTTTACGTCATGGTTTAGTACGATGATTAAACGAGGTCAAGTCCCGAGTGATCTAGAATGTCATAAGCTATTTATTTAATTCGGTAGCGAGCACGAATACCTACGTCTAAGCTATGAAAGATAAATGGTTGAACTCATGTTAGTATGCCCAGCAGTGGCCCCAAGCGAAATCCAACGAATTCTTCAACGCCAAGTAAGTATATTCGACGTGCAAAAGAAAATATTTCAAGTTTTTGAGGTATAATAAATGTCTTGTGACCAAATTATGTAAGGGATTGGAAAGCGGTAAAGCATAACCAGGGACCAATCCACCCCGGTAAAGCATGACCAGGGACCAATCCACCCCGGTAAAGCATGACCGGGTTTAGATCACGATTGGAAAGCGGTAAAGCATGACCAGGGACCAATCCACCCGTTAAAGCATGAACGGGGATCTCATGTATGTGGCAGTGTATATTCTCTGTCAGCCCCGTACTGTGGTTTAGTCTGACCAGGTGCATTTATGTATGTGTCACTTGCTTTGAAACATATCTCTACGCAAAATTATGTTATGTATGTTCAAGTATGTATGTTGCAAGCATGTTTAAGAAAAGTTTCACGTTTATGGCACGTCTATGATATGTATGTATGTTCAAGCTTTTATATGCATGTTCAAGTTTCAAGTATGTACGCTCTATTTTAAAGATGCATGTGGTTTTATTATGTATTACTTGTTATTTCCAGTTTATACATGTTGAGTCTTTAGACTCACTTGACTTGATCGATGCAGGTGAGGATGACTTTGAGGAGACGAGGGGTGAGGACCAGTGAGCCGGCTTGGACTGAGCGGGAGTCTAAACCCGAGGACCGTCAATGTTTAAAGTTTTATGCAATGTTTCAATTACTCTGATTTCACGTTTTGTTTACGATGTTTAAACAAGTATTGTTCTTTAGCAAATTTTATTGGTGATCTTTTTTAATGCAAATATTTTTGGATGAACGATTGATTTTTGAACGAAAATTGAATGTTTATTTTGTATTTAAGAAAATTTTAATTTTTCCGCAAATTTTAAATAGTTTAATAGTACGGTACGTTACAGTTGGTATCAGGGTTATGCCTACTGCCAGTTGCGAGAAGCTCACGAAGCCACACCTCAAGTCTGTAAGTTTTAAGGTTTTTAATTATTCCATGTATTAAGCATTAAGTCATGGTTTCAGCATGTCCATGTTTTAAGTTCAAATTACGTGCATCTTATGCTATTGGTATTATATTCATGCACATTGGGTTTACGTGTTGGGTAAATTGTTGGGACAGTATGCCTCCTAGACGCATGATTAACCGGGAAGCAAGGGATGAGGACAGAGAGGCTCGACAGGAGGGGAGAGACGCTCCTCCTCCTCCACCGTTAGATATGCAGGCACAGATGCTTGCAGGTATGACTCAATTCTTCGCACAGTTTGCGGGGAACCAGGCAGTCGTGGACCTAGGGGCGAGGCCCAGACCAGAGGCGGTGTACAAAAGGTTCAGGAGGATGAACCCAAAATAGTTTTCGGGGACCAATGACCTGATGATAGCTGAGGGGTGGATTAAGTCCATCGAAGTAATTTTTAATTTTATGGAGCTGACAGATGCAGATCGGGTCAGGTGTGCCACGTTCCTTCTGACAAGGGACGCCAGAATATGCTAGGAGAGTGCGTCAGTATCTGTTAATTTCCAGACTTTGACTTGGAATGGCTTTAAGGAATTTTTCTACTCTAAGTACTTCACTGAGGAAGTACGCTCCCGCTTGACCAGAGAGTTCATGACACTACGACAGGGAGATAGCAGCGTAGCAGAATTTGTGAGGAAGTTCGAAAGGGGGTGTCACTTTGTGCCCCTAATAGCTAATGATGCCCGGGAGAAGTTGAGGCATTTTATTGATGGGTTACGGCCGATCTTGCACCGTGATGTGAGGGTTGCTGGTCCTGCTACCTACAAAGTTGCCGTGTCTAGAGCCTTAGCGGCAGAGCAAGACCAGAGGGACATCGAGGTTGATAAACAGGGCAAGAGGCCTTATCAGGCATCCACAGCAACAAAAATGACTCCAGTTTAAGAGTCCCTTCAAGGGTCAACAGGGGAAGAGGACAATTCAAGGACCGCCGAAAGGCAAGGGTTCTGTTCCACAGCAGAAGGCTCCTCAGAGGCCGGGTGAGTACCCAGTGTGCTCGAAGTGCAATCGTCAGCATCCAGGACTGCGTTTATATAGATCGGTCAAGTGCTTTAAATGTGAAGCAAGTGACCACATGTTAAAGGAGTGTCCACAGTGGATGCAGCCGACCCAGGGAAGAGTGTTCGCCATGCATGCTCAGGAGGCGAACCCAGACACGACATTACTGACCGGTAAACTTATTTAATGAAGCACCGTATTGTTTGCCATGCATGTGTTGGATTTTATTTGGGTTTATTAGAGTGCTAGTTAATACTTTGGTGACTTGGGATATGAATTGTTTACTATGTTTGAAATTAAGGTTAGAATTTTGGGATATAAGTTTTGGGTTGTGCTGAAGTCTCTCAGGAAATATTTTCATAAAAATAGTCGCCACGAAGGACTTGATAGATTCAGGGGCCACCCACTCTTTTATTTCGGAGACATTCGCTAATCATCTGGGCGTCAAGTCTATTGGTCTCGACGTGAGCTATTCAGTGACAGTCCCATCAGGGGAAGAGTTATTAGCTACTAGCGTGGTCAGAGACGTCGATCTTGAACTGCATGGCTACCTAGTATATATGCCGATTTGATCGTGTTGCCAATGCCAGAATTTGATATCATTTTTGGGAATGGACTGGCTGACAAAGAACAAAGTTCTTATTGATTTCTAAAAAAGGTCAGTGTTAGTAAGACCTTTGGGTATGAAGCAGTTTCTCTTTGAGCCAGCTAGATGGAGAAGTTTCCCTCGCACGATCTCTTGCATGCAGGCGCGGAGACTTATGCACAAGGGTTGTCAGGCTTTATTGGCCAGCATTATTTCTGCACCTGACGTACCACTCCGTCATTAACTGATGTGCCAGTAGTCAGAGATTTTCCTGACGTCTTTCCAGATGACGTCACAGGCCTTCCACCAGGGAGAGAAGTGGAGTTTTCCATTGATCTCATGCCAGGCACTGTGCCAATCTCGAAGGCACCGTACCGTTTAGCTCCAGCTGAGATGTTAGAGCTCAAACAGCAAATTTAGGAGCTTCTTGACAAGGAATTCATTCGCCCTAGTTTCTCACCATGGGGTGCACCAGTTGTAGAGGCCTAAAAATCCTTACTTGAAAATTTGCGGAAAATTTAAAATTTTTCTTTTAAAATAAATGGAGTGCCTCATTCATACCAAAAACTGATAAAATATTTAACGTTCAAAACAGCAGCGGAAGAAATTATTACTTGCCAAAATAACAAGTTAAAGTATTCAATAACTAATAAAATATTTGAGCATCAAAATGGCAAGTGCTGAAACTGAGGTCCTCGGGTGCCACTACTGCCGACTCGAGCTAGCTCACTGGTCCCCGCCCTCGATCCCGACATCATCAGTACCTACAACAATCAAGTCTAGTGAGTCTAAAGACTCAACATGCATATATCGTAAATAACGAGTAAATATAGTAAAATTGCATGGGAGTAAAATTTCATGTCATGAGGCATATCGTAAAATGTCGTGTCATGATTAATTATAATACGTGCATAGCTGAACTGAAAATCATAGTGAAACTGTTTGCTCCTTGGAGCCCTGTACTGAAATAGCATATAATAATTTTCTGTGAGATTATGGTCTACGCAAGTGGTCCCTGAACTGAACTGAACTGAGCTGACCGATACTGGTGACCGGACCGATACTGGGGATCGGATTTACGTCTGATCAGACTACTGCCACAGTACTGGGTGAAACAACTGAACTGACCGGTAACTGGTGACCGGGCCGATACTGGGGACCGGACTTAAGCATGATAGTAAAGTGACCACAAGCAATATCGCATAAATCTCAAAATTTGTATTTTTGCACGTAATATAATTAAATAACTGAATTAAATATCCTGTACCCATTTTACTGCTTGGATTGGATCGCTCCCAGGCTCGCTGCAACCTAAATATGCCATGAAAAATATGCAATAGATTTATGGGACCAAACTATACAATAACCTTAAAAAATGTGACAATTACGCCTACCGACTTCGTATTAAATCATGACTCCGAGCCAACCCGAACCAACACTGAACCATCATGTAGTCATGATTAAAATACGTCTAAAATGATCAAATAATGCTCCTAAAATGGTGAGGGCCGAAATCTAGGTGAATGGAGGCCAAAACATGAAACGCTCTTTCGAGAGTCAATTTGGCACATCGCACCGTAAATTCTCGTACGACCTCAAAAATGATCCGAATCACAAACGGTCAAAAACATGACCTTCCTAACTCGATGAGGCACTGTCCAGTCCAAGGCCATGGGCTAAAAGCCAACCGAGAACTCGAACGAGCCACTGAACCGTCACAGCAAGTTGCTGTCCAAAAATACAGCAGCTGTGCTTTGGTTTCTTGCGTCGATTGCGAGGCTAATGGCCATTGGGGCTTGAACCACCGACCAGAGACTCTTACCAACATCCCAAGGAATGATTTGAACCATGGCTAAGGGCCCTAGGCCAGCCACAATTCGCATCACACCAGCAACAACCGAAAAGTTCCAACCGAGAACCAATTCTGCGCGTCGGGGCATTGTTCTTGTTTAGCTGTCACCGATCGTTCGAGTGGCCATTTAATTGACCAAGACACGATCTAGACATCTAGGGGCATGGTATGAACCGTGGCTAAGGGCCATAGGCCAACCAAGATCCACACCATTCCACAAAAGTCGAAACACACATGCTGTCAAAAATGATAAGCCGAAGGGTGCAGGGGCTGTTCTTGAGTATTTTGTAAAAACCGATTAACCAGGGACCAAGCCACCAAAAGGGCAACTTAGTCACGTCTTAGACATGCTAGGGGAGTGATCTAACCATGGCTATATGCCTTGTGGCAGCCCAGATCAGATCCATCACCTTGACAGCACACAACAGATTTTTCGAAAACTAAAAGGGCCAAGATTGAAGAGTTGCTGTCAAATTCGAAATCTATCATGCATGTGGCTTGTTTGAATGGACCATCATAGTCTTGATACACCCTAGCATGTGTCTAGATGTAGCCTAGTGAGCCTGGAGTCGAGCCATCCACCTGAAACATCAAAACAAGAGAACCCGTGAAGAGCATCATGAAACTCGAAAATTCTGCATTCTTATTTTCTGAAAATCCTTGGTGTATTTCGGTTTATGCATGAAATGATGATCATAAATCATAAAAATAATGATAGTATGACTTGATTGAAGAGTCAAGGAAGAATATATGCATGCCTGGTTTCGTTTGAAAGAAAAACGAAAAGAACGAGACGATCCGGCGCGGAGGAGGTGGAGTGATCTTCTTTCCTTTTCTTCTACTAAATTTTCTCTCTAGTTTTAGCTATGTAACCCACGGTTTTTTACTCTGAAAAAGCTCTCTGATTTTGTTGGATAGGGGAGGAGAATATTGGTTAAGGGAGTGAGGGAGGTGAGTGCAAAATATAGGGAACAAATCAAGACCAAGTCTACATTTTTTTGAAATTTGAATTGTTGGTTGCTATCAAATATTGTTGGGGTGTTATTAGAGGTGAGTGGCCGAATTCCTCATGCTATCAACACTAGGATAATGCTTATTAGTTAATTAATTAAGGTTGCTCAATAATAAAAAAAATTAGCATGCTAAAACAACAAGGAATGGGTCAAAGGGTGAGTTGGCATATCAATGTTGCTTAATCATCTAAGGGCCGAAAATTCACTAATAAAATGAGGGGAAATATTTTCTAGCTAGTAAATTTATAACCCTTAAAAGCCTCACTAATCCTTTAATTAATTTAGTGAATTATCCCTTAATTATGGAACTTAAATAAACTTATTTCCTACTCACTTCAAGTTGTATAAATAATTCCTTAAACCTTCATTTAACTTAAATTAACTTACTTGCTAGCTAAAATAAATTCTGGGAATGTTTTCTAAATCTTAAATTTTATCTCTAAACTCCAACTCCAGCCCGGCCTTACTGAAATAACTGAAAGGATAAAAATTTAAACTACTACGTAAAATAATTAAATTTAAATACTCATGCAATAAAAATCATTTTAAAATACTAGAATTATGCATGGCTTATACGTAGTCTAAGTTACGGGTTCTACACCAGTGCTCTTTGTGAAGAAGAAATAGGGGAGCATGAGGTTGTGTATCGATTACCGAAAACTGAACAAGGTAACGATCAAGAATAAATACCCACTTCCTAGGATCGAGGACTTGTTCGATCAGTTGCAGGGAGCTACAGTGTTCTCTAAGATAGATCTTCGATCAGGATATCGTCAGCTGAAGGTAAAGGAGGCAGATGTTCGTAAGACAGCCTTCAGAACCAGATATGGGCATTACGAGTTCTTAGTGATGCCGTTCGGACTGAAGAATGCTCCAGATATATTTATGGACCTCATGAACCGAGTGTTTCAGCCCTACCTAGATCAGTTCATCATAGTGTTCATTAACGACATCCTCATTTACTCGAAGAGCCATGAGGAGCACAGTCAACACTTGGGTACAGTTTTACAGGTCTTGCAGGGTCGCAAGTTGTTTGCAAAATTTAGTAAGTGTGAATTCTGGTTGAAGAAGGTAGCGTTTTTGGGTCATATAATTTCTAGCAGTGGCATTGAGGTGGATCCAGCTAAGGTAGCAGCGGTTAAGAAATGGGTTGAACCAAAGAATGCTTCAGAGATCTGTAGTTTCCTAGGCTTAGCAGGCTACTATAGGAAATTTATTCAGGGATTTTTTTCGATAGCAGTGCCACTCACTTGATTGACCAAGAAGAATGCTGAATTCATTTGCAGTGACGAGTGCCAGAAGAGTGCTACTACTTAAATTATAATTAACCCAAGTGTAGGTTGTCTGCAAGTAATATATTTCGTAAGTACGAGATCGATCCACAAGGAGGTTATTTTAAGTTTAAATTTATTAATTTATAGATTACCAAATGCAAGAACGAGGTTTACAAATTATAAATTTTGTCAAGGCTCCAGGATTTATTCTTGGTTTATGCAATATTATTTAACTAAAGGTATAACAAAGGAAACCACGATAAATAATGGTTCCAAGAAAATTAAATATTTAAACACACACCTAATATAATATAGTTCTCAATATAGAAAATACCGAATTCACCGATATTTTATATATGGTACTTATGATTATATATATAACTATGTAAATATATAACTGCATAAAATAAATCTTAAATTAAATCATTATATTTCATTTAGAACAACCGGCAGAGCCACGCTATCGTCTAAATGAAATATATGATATAATTATATATATATATATATATGTATAATATAACAATAATAATTGATGAAATATTTATTGTATCAAAATTAAACAACAAATCAAGATAACCACTTCAATGATATCAAGCATGTGATGTAAATTGATAACAAATAATTCATTTTCATACCTACAATAAAAAGAAATTAGCAAAATGAAAAAAAATAAAGAAAGAATATATAAAATATAAACAATCTTACTTCACCAAGAATTCATCCTCTTCACCTTGACATAATAGATTTAGCTTTCCATGAACTTACTTTTGATCAACACTAAAAACATCACTCATAATTTGGAAAATGAAGAATATATTGGAACTTGGAACTTTTATACACACTCACACTATATTTTACAATGAGATAGAATGATTCTCAAGCTAGCACAAGGCCTCTATTTATAGGCCAAATGAGAGAAATGGTCAAAAATTCTATTAACGCAATGTAGTTGTAATAGTAGTCTTTGTATCCTCCAACTTCAATTTCATGTCCCTTCTTTCAATGCTTTTTTCCACGACTTTAATCACCGAATTTGACTCTGCTCAAAACAGCAAACATGTGGGGAATTGTCTGTAGATGAATTTGGCCACTTGGTTTACCTCATTTGGTTAAATATTGAAATAGTTATGATTTTTTTACTATATGCTGGTCATGGTGAAAGTAAATTTGTTTTCCTTTTGATATTTTCACAATTTGATCATCTTAACCAACTTTTTAGGCAATCATGTCTTCTGCAAAGTTGTAGATAATTTCTCAAGGATTCCAAACATGTTTGAATCATCTCCATTTAAGTTTTCTAGCTTGAGTTATCATTATTTTACTAACACATAGAAAACCTGAAAATAAAACATATTTAGTAAGACATTTAAATATAAACACACAATACTAAAATAACATAATTTTATAATTTTAATGAAACTTAAATTTTAAAATATAGGTTTTAACATATAATAAATTATTAATTTTAAGTTTCATCAAAGAGCTTTGATACTTTGAAGCAAGCTCTTATTTCAACGCCAGTGTTAGCCATGCCATCAGGGCAAGGAAATTTTGTGCTATACACCGATGCATCTAAACTCAGTTTAGGCGCAGTTTTGATGCATCGTGGTCGGGTTATAACTTATGCTTCCAGGCAGTTGAAGGTGCACGAGAAGAACTACCCGATCCATGATCTTGAGTTAGCCACTGTTGTCTTTGCGTTGAAAATATGGAGGCATTACTTGTACGGCGAGAAATGTCAGATATTCATTGATCATAAGAGTCTCAAGTATTTCTTCACGCAGAAAAAACTGAATATGAGACAGAGACGGTGGTTAGAGTTAGTGAAAGACTACGATTGTGAGATTAGCTATCATCCGGGGAAAGCTAATGTTGTAGTAGATGCTTTGAACAGAAAATTTTCAGTCATAGCACAGTTGTCAGTACAAAGATTTCTTCAGTGAGAGATTCAGAGTTTTGGGTTAGAGGTTTATCATAAGGGCAGAGCTCTTAAGCTGTCTAATCTGACAGTCCAGTCTTCTTTGCTAGAACGAATCCATAGAGGACAGCCTTCAGATGAGCAATTACAGAAATGGAGACTGAAGGATGAGGCCAAGGGCATTGTACTTTACACAGTGTCTGATGGTATTGTGAGATACAGAGGTAGAATGTGGGTGCCTAATGTTGATTCGATCAGATAGGAAATTTTGACAGAGGCAAATGACTGAGAACCCAGGAAATTCGATCCAAAGCAAATCACGTAAGAAATACAAACTTAAAATTTAGCTTAAACTAAGCTCAACAATTTTCATTCTAACTATAGAAATTAAATATGAACTTAGATTTCAGCTAACTTAACTCGAGGAAATGGCTTCAAATCTCGCAGACTAACTCAACGGGAGGCCAAGCTGCTAGTAACCGCATCCATCAAAGAGTTATCACTGGAGGAGTAAAACCCCAGCTCAAGGACTCGATCATTCAGCTCAAAGAAGCTCAACCAAGCTTGTCCTAACAAGACCAAAAAAGGAGCTAAAATATTAGCCAAAGAAATTGGACAAACTTATTATGCAAGAAATGACCTTTGAGATAACCAAGGAAGAAGCTAAGGGAAGAGCTAAAAGATAGGACAAACTTAATATGCAAGAGATGACCTTTGAGTTAATCCATGAAGGAGCTAAGGGAGGAGCTGAAGACCATGATACATTAATGATGCAGGAAAAGACCTTTTGTGCTTGGATTACCTTTGAACACCATTATGAGCACATTTAACTCAATTCTTGGAGGCCGAGAATTCCGCCATGAGGAGATGAGGAGGCCAAAACCTTTCTATAAATATGGCATCTAGGTTGAGAGAAATGCACTCCAAAAAGCCTAAGAATTTCAGCCCTCACCCCTCCACCAAACTCTCCAAAATTTCGTCCAAGGCAGGAAATAAGTTCGAAGTCGAAGTGCTGCTGAAATAATTGCCTGTTCTGCTCAAATTATAAGTCGAAGTGCTGTCTAAATTCCGTGAGGAAATTTCTTGTCAACATCTACGATTTTCGGTTCTACCCTCAAAATACAGTAAGTGGGTTTTTGCTATGTATATTCGTTTGTACTTTAAAAATTGAATATATAAGTTATGACATGCATGTATGTGTGTCTTCATTTTCGAAAAAGCATGATGTCCGTCTTTTAACATTTCGATCGATTATGTGTTTTCTTCTATACTTCGAAATTCTTGGTTCCGCTGTGTCCGTATGAAACCTCTGAAATCTGAAAATCTGAAAAGTCCTGTCTGCTACCTCTGAAATCTTTGTTACACTGTTACGATTCAATTTGAAATGGGACGAGAATTGTGATTTTGTCTTGCCCCCAATGGTGGGTATAAAACCATTTCTGTTTGGCTCCTAATGGTGGGTATAAAACCATTTCTATCTGGCCCCCACCGGTGTGTATAAAACCGAGTTCTGGCCTCACCCCTTAGAGGACTAACATATTGGGGACAATTTGACCATGGAAATGAGATGAGTAACAGTGTTGTGTCTGTCTGTGAATTGTTCCAATGTGATCTGAATCGCTCCTTAATTATTCTGAACCATCTGCTAACTTCTGTTTTATGTTCGCTTCGTTTCTATGATAATAAGAGTAAAAGTTTTGAAAGTTTGTTAAAGAAAAGTTTTAAGAAAACTAAGTTCTCTATATGTATCATTCGAAATCGATCGACCCCCCACTTGCTGAGTGTTTCCCAAAACACTCACCCCTTACAAATTTCAGCTAAAACTGAAGAGCAAATAAATGAGGAGGAGCAGGAAGCTTTCTGGGGTTGGTGAATCGATGAACAAGATCAAGACGCAAGAATTTCTGTTTTTCTTTTGTTTCCGCTTCAAAATACTCGGATGTAATTTTTATTTCTCTTGTCATTGTAAAGACAATCTTTAAATTATGAAAAGACTGGTTTTTGGCATTTTGATACGAGGCTTAATTGTTTTCAAGTATTTGATAAACAATGCCGGATGTCACCGACGCTTCGGTCACGGGGCGTGACAACATGCATCTCCGTATTCCATTCATCCAGGAGGTACCAAGATGTACAAGGACTTGCAGATTCTGTATTGGTGGTCAGGTATGAAGAGAGACATCTGTCGATTTGTGTCTGAATGTCTCACTTGTCAGCAGGTGAAGGCAGAGCATCAGAGGCTAGCAGGAATTCTTAAGCCACTCCGTATCCCTGAGTGGAAGTGGGAGAATATCACCATGGACTTTGTTGTTGGTTCGCCGAGATCAGTCAGAGGATTCAATGCCATTTGGGTTATAGTGGATCGACTTACTAAGTCGGCACACTTCTTGCCAGTGAAGACGACTTTCTCCATGACACAGTATGCAGAGCTCTATATCCTGGAGATAGTTCGATTGCACGGGATCTCAGTTTCTATTGTGTCCGACAGGGACCCGAGATTCACATCGTCCTTTTTGAAGAGTCTACATGCAGCCATGGGGACGAAGTTACTTTTCAGTACAAATTTCCACCCTCAGACAGATGGCCAATCTGAGCGAGTGATTCAGATTTTAGAAGACTTGTTGCGAGCTTGTGTGATCGATTTCCATGGGAATTGAGAATCGAAGCTACCTCTAGTGGAGTTTACCTACAACAACAGTTTCCAATCATCTATTGGTATGGCTCCCTACGAGGCATTGTATGAGAGGAAGTGCAGATCGCCGATTCATTGGGATGAAGTCAGCGAAAGAGCAGAACTTGGTCCAGAGATTGTTCAGCAGACTGCAGATGTGGTGGTCAAGATCCGAGACAGGATGAAGATCACCCAGAGTCGTCAAAAGAGTTATGCTGACAAGAGGAGAAGGGATCTATAGTTTGCCGTATGTGATCACGTTTTCTTGAAGATAGCACCCATGAAGGGTGTTATGAGATTTGGGAAGAGAGGCAAGCTTAGTCCGAGGTTTATTGGAACGTTTGAGATTCTCGACAGAGTTGGGACACTAGCTTATCAGGTAGCCTTACTGTCGAATCTGGCCGGGGTACACAATGTGTTCCACGTCTCGATGCTAAGGAAGTACCTAGCTAATCCTTCACATGTTTTGAGCTATGAACCGTTACAGCTTGCTCCGGACATGTCATATGAGAAAAGACATGTCCAAATCCTAGACAGACAGGAGCAGAGTCTTCGGAACAAGGTGACCAAGTTGGTCAAAGTCCGGTGGCTGAATCAAGCAGTGGAGGAAGCCACTTGGGAGACCGAGGCAGATATGAGAATTCGCTACCCGGAGTTGTTTGGTAAGATTTAATTTTGAGAACGAAATTTATATAAGTGGGGGAGGAATTGTAGAACCCAAAATCAGTACACGTAAATCACATGCATTTATTTAATTTTTAAATTATTTATTCAAATTTAAATGGATTTTTAGCGATGCATGATTTATTCAAATGCATTATTTTAAATTATTCATGTTTATTTGATGCACGTTAAATTTTTTCTCGAGTTTCATGTTTCAGGCGATTATTTGATGCGGGATCGAGGAAAAAAGGACCGATGAAAATTTTGGTAATTTTAAACTGTGGTATTTTATTTTAAGTTAAGGATGAGGTATTTTAAAAAATTTATTTAGTTTTTGGCATTTTAAAGCTTAATTTAATTATTTAGTGATTTTAAGATTTTTAAAAACTTTAAATTGTATATTTTAAAATTTTAAAGCGAGTTAGCATTTTTATTATCCTATAAACTAGCATTTTTATTAGCAACTTAATTAGTATTTTACTAGCACCCCTAATTGTGTGATTAAACATTTTTATCCCCAATTAATGTCACAAACTCACGCACACACCCACATTTACACACACTTATACATGTTAGTTACACACACAACCCTCCATTCGATTTCATATTATTTTTTTGAGAGAAGTAAACCTAGGGTTCTCCTAGCAAGAGCAGCCGCCCCTCCCCTTAAGTTTTCCAGCACTTTTTGTTGAGTTTTCTTCAAGAAAATTGTGCCACGTTCGTCCCAGATCAACCTCGCATCTTTCCCCGCTTCGGAGTCGTTGGTTCGGTAAATTTAAATATCTAAAGACATGTATATTCTCTCTTTTTCGCATCGATCTCGTCATAGTAATAATTTTGACATTTATTGTATGATAACCAGTGTAAATTATGTAGAAGTTTGAGAAAATATGGTTGGATCACTTTTTAAACTGTTTTTGGATCTCAAAACAAGAATTTGCTGTCTTTTTAATTATTGCAATTTTTCGGTCGGTTTTCTGGAAAAATTTTCAACATATGAAACGTATAATTTTTTGATACCTTTGATTTGATATCTAATTCAAAACATTTCAATAAGAAATGAGTGAGTTATGGTCATTCGTGGGACTGCTCAAACTGCATTTTCTGAAAAATGTGTTCTTGATGTGTTCTTGAAGTTTTATTGTTGCAGGCTCCGTTGGGGATTGATGGGTGATCGCTGCTGCATTTAGATATATCAGTAATGATGTTGGGATGGTGATTGGTGTTTCGTTTTGTGTCGTTAGACACTAGAGTGGGTCAGTAGTCGTAAAAAAATGGTTTGTTCTCAAATGTCGTATCCACGGACTTGGGTTTTGTTGTTTGTGATGTGTAGTTACATTGGGACGTTATATAGGCTCGAGTCAGTGCCATAGCACCATAAGATGGATCTCGAGGTGTCGGCTCACGGTCGATATGATCAAGTTAGGAGGAATAAGCCATGAGTATAAGAATTCTCGTTGGTTTACGTTTACAGTGGGTACACGGACCCGTAGCCGGACCCTGACACGGGGTCCGTGCCTTTGTTTCCTTCGAAGTGTCAACATACAGAGCCAAAACGGACCCTTAGACGGACCCAGGCACGAGGTCCATGCCCTTACATCTTTTCGGGTATACTTTTACAGGACCTACACGGACCCGTAGCCGGACCTGGGCACGAGGTCCGTGTACTCAAGTTTTGGGTAAAATTATATTGATTTCTTTGGGGTTTTACGTCATGGTTTAGTACGATGATTAAACGAGGTCAAGTCCCGAGTGATCTAGAATGTCATAAGCTATTTCTTTAATTCAGTAGCGACCACGAATACCTACGTCTAAGCTACGAAAGATAAGTGGTTGAACTCATGTTAGTATGTGCAGCAGTGGCCCCAAGCGAAATCCAACGAATCCCTCAACGCCAAGTAAGTATGTTCGACGTGCAAAAGAAAATATTTCATGTTTTTGAGGTATGCTAAAATGTCTTGTGACCAATTTATGTATGGGATTGGAAAGCGGTAAAGCATGACCAGGGGACCGATCCACCATGGTAAAGCATGACCGGGTTTAGATCAGGATTGGAAAGCGGTAAAGCATTACCAGGGACCAATACACCCGTTAAAGCATGAACGGGGATCTCATGTATGTGGCAATGGATCTTCCTTGTCAGCCCAGTACTGTGGTTTAGTCTGGTCAGGTGCATTTATGTGTGGGTCACTTACTTTGAAACATATCTCTACGCAAAATTATGTTATGTATGTTCAAGTATGTATGTTGCAAACATGTTTAAGAAAAGTTTCACGTTTATGGCACGTCTATGATATGTATGTATGTTCAAGTTTTTATATGCATGTTCAAGTTTCAAGTTTGTACGCCCTATTTTAAAGATGCATGTGGTTTTATTACGTATTACTTGTTATTTTCAGTTTATACATGTTGAGTCTTTAGACTCACTAGACTTGATCGATGCAGGTGAGGATGACTTTGAGGAGATGAGGGGTGAGGACCATTGAGCCGGCTTGGACTGAGCGGGAGGCTAAACCCAAGGACCGCCCATGTTTTAAGTTTTATGCAATATTTCAACTACTCTGATTTCATGTTTTGTTTACGATGTTTAAACAAGTATTGTTCTTTAGCAAATTTTATTGGTGATCTCTTTTAATGCAAATATTTTTTGATGAACAATTGATTTATGAACGAAAATTGAAAGTTTATTTTGTATTTAAGAAAATTTTAATTTTTCCGCAAATTTTAAATAGTTTAAAAGTACGGTACGTTACATTCTAGCTGCTGATAACTCATGCTTAATTTCAGTATTTTCTAAAAATTGAGAAAGATTTTGATTGAAAAATTCAGCCCCTCGATCAAACCTTATTCTGTCAATTCCAACTGATTTTTCATTTAATAATATTTTGAAAAGCTTAATCAGTTGTGCAACAGTTTGGTCTTTTGATTTGAGAAAAATAACCCAAATAAATCTTGAAAAATAATCAAAAATTACCAAGGTGTATTTCATTTTCCCTAAACTCATGACTGGTATAGACCAAAAAAGATCCATATGCAGCAGTTCTAAGCCTCTGGAGGAAGATTTACTACCCTTGTTTTTTAATGAAAATCTTACTTGTTTACAAAACTGACATGCTGAAAAAATTTTATCTTTTGAAAAATTGATCTTAGGCAGACAAGTTACAAGATCATGACTACTTAGATGAGCGATGGAATTGAAGTTCAATGGTTCAACCTTTTATGCCACAACCAGTTATTAGAAGATTTTGAAGCTATAAAACAAACTTGTGAATTAGGTTGATCAATCCAACTTACTTTGTAAGTATTATCACAAAGATTACCAGTTAAAATGATCTTATCAGTTGAGTTCTTAACTGTGCACGTGTGCTTGTTGAACTGAACTGAAAAATTATTGTCACATAACTGACTGATGCTAATTAAGTTATACTTCAAATTATCAACGATTAAGACATCATTAATGATAATGTTACCCTGGATAAGCTTACCCTTATCACACTACAAGAGAAAACGGTTTCAACAACACATCAATGACAACGGTAAAAAACCGTTGTCTTTTTACTTTTAACAACGATATTAACAAAAACCGTTGTCGTAGCCTAAAAAAATCCGCTCAAAGACCACAGTTTCTTTAAAACCGTTGTCTTTGATATATCTACGACAACGTTTTTTAAAAACCGTTGTCTATGAGCGTTTTTTTTTTTGGGCTACGACAACGGTTTTTAAACTGTTGTCTATTAGCGTTTTTCTTCAAGCTACGACAACGGTTTGTTCAACTGGTTTTTTTTTATAAATTTGTTATCAATATTACATTTTGCGACCGTTTAAGTAAAATTTGTTGCTAAAATTAGCGACGGTTATACTATACCGTCACTAATTTAAAATTTGCGACGGTTCAAGTATCACCGTCGCTAAATTTAGCGACGGTTTTAAGCAAAACCGTCACCGATGTAAATATAGCGACGGTTTTGTAAAAAGTGTTGCTAACTTTAGCGACGATTTTGTATAACCGTCGCTAATTTTAGCGACAGTTTTAGTAATACCGTCGCCGATCTATATGTAGCGACAGTTTAGATTTAACCGTTGCTATATTTAGCAACGGTTTCTAATAACCGTTGCTAAATATAGCGACGGTTCATTTTAGCGACGGTTCTTTTAAAAGCGTCGCTAATTTTAAATCCACGACAGTTAGAAAAATAACCGTTGCTATTTGCGAGGGTTAAAGTCAAAACTGTCGCAAACTGTCTATAAATATCCCCACCCTCGGTCCATTTTCTACCACACCACTTCACAACACTTAGAATTATTCTCCCTTACACAATTTTAGTTTCGATTTTCTCTTTAAAATTTAATAAATTTTTAAAATCAAGAATATAGTATTTTCGACGGTAAATCAAGAATATAATTAGCATAGTTGATTGTGAGTTTTTTTTGTATATTTATTAAAATATTAAAAGTGAAATTTTTTTTATTTTACTGAAAAAATTAGCGACGGAAAACTTAACACACCATCGCTAAAATTAGCGACGAAGTTTATAAAACACCGTCGCTACATTTAGCGACGGTTTAGCGACCGTTTAACTTTACGACCGTCGCTAACTGTAGCGACGGTTAAGGATGATTTCCGTTGCGAATTAATTTGCGACGGTTTTTTAATTGTAACTACCACATCACTCCAAACCCGTGGTCCTTTAGCGAATGTTTTAACCACAGGACCTTTAACAACGATTTTATATACCTACGACAACGGTTTTTCACCGTCGTCTTTAGACTTCTACGACAATGGTTTTTCACCGTTGTCTTTGAGCACACCCTTTAACCACAGGACTTTTAGCAACGGTTTTATTTGACCTACGACAACGGTCTTTAACCATTGTCTTTTGCCTTTTTTTAGTAGTGTCAACAGTTCTATCTTTAGAGTTGTCTCCAAAACTAATGTTTGGACCAGAATATTTGATCAGTTGGGATAGAAAATTTGCATCCCCTATCATATGTCGCGAGCATGCACTGTCAAAATACCAGATTGATTCTTTTTTTGTACCTGTCACCTGCAATCACACACAATAAATGATTTTGGTACACACATCTATTTGGGTCCTGAACTGATTAGTCCTTTATGAACCCAGACTTGAATCAGTCTACACTACAAGAAAAATACTTTTCCGCAGCACGTCATCAACAGAGTGCATTAAAAGCACGCTTCGAGTTCTACTTTTAACGGCATGCACTATATGTGCAATAGTAATATCCGCAGCGTGCATTTATGTGTTCTGTTAATATTATATACTATCCGCAGCGTGCATTTATGTATGCTGTTAATAACCTATACAACAACGGCGTGCATTAAAAGCACGTTGTGGATAGTAATATTTTATACTATCCGCAGCGTGCCTTAAAGGCATGCTGTTAATAACCTATGCCTACAGAACAACGGCGTGCATTAAATGCACGCTGCGGATAGTAATATTATATACTATCCGCAGCGTGCTTTTATGTGCGCTGTTATTAACATATGCAATTATAGTATTACACAACACTACACGTGTGATTTAAAGAGTGAAATCCAAAATCCCCATCTCTTAACCGGCCCTTCCCCTCCTCCCGTCGGTGTTCTATGTGCCGAATCCAACCACCGCTGCGTGCTATCCGGCCACCGGAGATTGAAGCGCAGTAGGCAGCAACCTTTTTTCCCCTAATCTTGCGCCTCTTTCCTTGCCTCAGATTGGAAGAACTAGCACGAGTATGAGCCCTGTTTCAGTCTTTTTCCGTGCACGAGTTTTTCCTCCGTTTTAGGTGAGTGCGTCTCTCTATTTCTTAGTTAATATATAAACATGTTACTCTTTCTATTTGTAATTTTTTCTAAGTCGATTTTGCCCATTAACGCTTCCTAAAACTCTATTCGCATTTCCCGAAAGAATGTTCAAGAAGTAAGAGCTAAATTATTTGCATTCGATTGAATCTACTGGGATTTTTTTTGTTACACTCGATTGTTTAGAAAAACTAGAGCAACGCATTGAGGATCCGATTTTTAGTTGTGTTTAATCTCATACTTCGGGCGGTTTTCCCTATGATCCTGTATGTACAAATTTTGATTTTTTGGTTGTATGATGTATGTTGTTTCCTTTCTTTCTTTCTTTCTGGGGAATTGGGGTGCTGCTGTTAATTGGGAATTTTTACTTTTCATCACGTTCTCTAGTGAAAGTCTGAAACCAATTAGATTGGATCAAAAACAGAAAGAAAATGGGGGAATATGCCAATTTGATGAAGAAAAAGGATTTAGAATGGCCCTTATTCGCATTTAGGCTACATAAGACATCGCTATATGAACTTCTGTGGAAATTATTTTATGAAGATTCTTTGCTTCAACTTAAGGCTGGAAATTATATGTCAAATTTCCATTTATTATTTGCTAGCTATTCATGTTTATCAGAAAGTATACTTCTTTACCTGGTCCATTTGTTTTTTATGTTGTTTAATCCATAAAATTGAAGATTTCTTGGTGCAACAATGCCGTTGTTTTTGACCTCGTCGATGTTGTTTTTCTCTCCATTTTCCTTCTCCTCCCTTTCGTGTTGCTGATCTTTCTCAACTTTGGTTGCACTGTCATTCTTTGGATCTTCTGTTTCTCCCATTAATATTTGGACAAGATCAACTGACCTCTGCCATACAAAACAATCAGCTTAGAATCAAGATTTTCATTTAAAGAGTTGAATTACAATATGCATCTAATCAACTGAAATATACAAGGATAGCATTTGAACACTTTCTAAACCATTTCTTTTCCATAAAATGAAATATTATTTTAAATATTAAACAAGCATTTTTATAGAATAAAAAAGTTACACACACATATACATATGCTACACTAATTACTTATGTAGACATTAAAAATGTATGTTCATCGACTCGTCTAAAATTTTTTATTCTCATGAATACAAAAATAAAAGTATGATTATCTTCAAATAGATAAAAATGAATTGTATTTTTGTAAATAACTAATTTATTATTAAAGAATAAATTTTATATTTGAATTAAATTATAGTCTACGATAATTATCATGATTATGTCACAATATATATGTCTTAAGTTAATTTTCAATAATAAACCGTAGACAGTAAATTATTTTATATTCTATGAACAACACGTAATGTCGTGTCGTTCGTACTTTTTTCTATTATACATGATAAAAAATATAAGTAGAATTTAGGTTATCTTATTTTTATATATGATTTTTTATTTGTTTAAAATATAATGATGTATGAATAAGTTTTTTGTTTTTAAGTTTTTTTTATTTGTTATGTGGTGTTCTCTTATAAAAATGTTGGGAATATTTTGGGAAAGAAAAGTTGGGATAACATCTGACACCTAAGTAATTATATCATATAAATTAAATTATCATCGTGTATATATACGTGTGTGTGTATTGATAAAATCTCATAATTATTTCATACAAATGAAAAAGGTTTGTTCACGAGATGGATAAGGAATGGATGCATTTGCCTTCTAGGCTTGTACCCGAGTATGAAGAAGGGGTAAAAAAATTTATAGCACAAGCTAGGAACTATGCAAAAACACGTGAAGCAATCTTATGTCCTTGCAAGCGTTGTAAAAATAAGAAGTATATAAAATTTGACCAAGTTTATGACCATTTAATTATTAAGGGGTTCGATCCTTCTTACACTATTTGTGTAGAACCCGTTAAATCAGACTACGTATAAGTCATGCATAATTACTATTATTTAAATTAAATGATTTTTATGCATGAGAATTTAAATTCATTCTTTTAAGATTGGTTGAGTTATTATTATTTATTTTACGCAGTATTTTAGTTTTTATATTTTCAGTTTAGTAAGTGAGGCCGGACTGGAGTTGGAGTATTAAGATAAAAATTTAATGATAAGAAAATATTCTTAGAATTTATTCAAGATAAAGGATAATTTATTTTAATGTAAAAGAATGTTTAAGAATTAAATTAATTAATTAGAGATAAGTAGTAAATAAATTCTTTTGTGTCCAATAATTTAACTAAAAGCCTAAATTAAAATCTGTGACCAATTGAGATAAGTTAATCTAGGCTTATTTTATTTAAGAAATTGTAACTTAACATGTTAGTAATTTATTTTAAAGATTTAGCCATGCATGCAGAATAATGTATACCCTAAATTAATTTATTAATTCACTAAAATACATAATTAGTGTTTAAAACTTTTAGGAGATAAAATTCAATAATTAAGCAATATTTCCCTCCATTTTATTTTTAGAATTCGGCCACCCCATTTAAAAGATTTGATATTTTTGGGCAACTCACCATTTTATTTCTTTCCTTAGTCTTTGCTTGGTAGATAATTCCCCTCATTTTAATCACCAATAATTAAAAATTTAAGCAATATTTCTACCATATCTTGTTAGCTAGAATTGGCCATCACATCCCCCTAAATCTCCCTCAATCAAACACTATTACACATCATTCCATATCTCACAAGCAACTAGGATAGAAAGGTTTTATAGTTGCCATTCAATTCACATTCAATTAGTAGACTTCCCCATTCATTTCCTAGCCATCCTCTCCACCCTCCATTCGAAAATTTCAGAGCAAAAAAAAAAAAAAAATCGTGTGAAGCAACAAGGAAAAACAAGAGAGAAAATTAGAAAAGAAGAGAACTCCGCCTCCGCCGCGCCGTGTTCGTCGTAGTGTTTGTTTTCTTCCTTAAACGAAATTCAGGCATGTCTATATCATTCTTTTCTCTTCAATCAAGTCATATACATATTTTTAAACCATGTTATGTCCATAAATCATGAGGCAAAAATCGAACTTTTGTCAACAACTTTCGAAAATACTGCACAGAATTTTTCTGCCCTTCTTTGTGCTTCACGGGTTTGTGCGTTTTTGATGATTACATGGAGTTGGTCGGTTCCAGGCGTTCAAGGCTGCATCTAGGCATGTACTAGGGTGTATTGGAGTCATGTTGGTCCATTAGTTCCAGCCCATGCACTCAGGAAGCAAGACTTGATAGCAACTCCCATAGTTGCGAGTTTGAATCTCGAAATTGTGTTTTGGTTGTCTAAGGTGAGGTTCGAATCTTGGTTGGCTTTTGGGCCTATAACCATGGTTTGAACCCTTTCTTAGCATGTCTAAGACGTGACCAAGATGCCGTTTCATGGCTTGGTTCATGATCCCATTAAAATTTCAAACAAACAAACAAGTGCCCCTTCGACCCCTTTTCTTTTTCTGCGTGAGTGAGTTTCGAATTTATGGGGTTTGGGTTGATCTTGGTTGGCTTCTAGCCCTTATCCACGGTTCACACAATACCTCGTGATGTCTAGATCATGCCATGGTTGATCATATGGCAACTGGAATGAATTTGACAGCAAAATAAAAGCGCCACCCCACGCGTACAGTATGTGTTCTTGGGTGGAGCTTTGAGTTGTCTTAGGTGATGTCTTGGATTGTGGTTGGCCTAGGGCCCTTAGCCATGGTTAAATACACACCTTAGGCTGTTGGAAAGAGGCTCTGGTTGGTGGTTCAAGCCCCAATGGCCAATAGCCTCGTAAACAAAGAAAGGAAACACAGCAGCTGCTGCTGCATTTTTTATAGCAGTTGAAGCTTTGGTTCAGAGGCTTGTTTCGAGTTCTTGGTTGGCTCTTAGCCTATGTCCTTGGACTGGACAGTGCCTCATTGAGTTAGAAAGGTCTTGTTTTTGGCCGTTTGTGATTTGGTTATGTTTAGAGGTCGTACGAGAATTTACGGTGCAATGTGCCAAAGTGACTCTCGAAAGAGCTTTTCACGATTTTGGCCTCCATTCACCAAAGTTCGAGTATTACAATTCTTAGGAGCATTATTTCAGTATGTTAAGCGTATTTTAATCATGACGAAATGATAGTTCGATGTTGGTTCGTGTTGGTACGGAGTCATGGTTGGAATATTCGTTTGTTGGTTGCGTTTGTCTTATTTGTGGTTCGGATACGAAGTTTTTGTCACGTTGAAATTAATTGAATTTTTCTCATGTTAGAATTAGGTCGCAGCGAGCCTGGGAACGATCCAAACCAATTGGTAAAATAAAACAGGATTTTAATTATATTACGTGCATAAAATATAAAATGTTTATTTTTGAGATACATGCGATATGTCTTGTGGCCACCTTACGCTTATGAGATTGCTTCATCCAGTGACTTATGACCGGTTTATGATTATGTATGGGTACGGATATCCATTCCAAGGGCTGTGATGATCTCTACCGCCCAGTATACTGTGGTTTAGTCTGATAAGACGTTGACGTTATGTTATGGGAGTTATGGGCCACTTGCGTAGAACATTATCTCTACAGGAAAATTATGATATGCTATGTTATGACAGGGCTCTATCGAGCAAACAATTTACATATTATTTTTAGTATGCACGTATTTATAATTACTCATGACACGATTTTTACGTTACGCTTTACGATATGATATTTTTACGTAGCGTGCGATTTTATGATATATGTACTTGTTATTCATGATATATGCATGCTGAGTCTTTAGACTCACTAGACTTGATTGTTGTAGGTACTAATGAGGTCGAGACTGAGGGCGGGGACCAGTGAGCCATTTTGGGTCGCAGTAGTAGGAACCCGAGGACCTCATGCTTCAGTTTATTTATCATTATTATGCAAACTCATTTTTATCACGATGAATTATTTTAAGTTGTTGTTTGAAAAAAATATTTACTTCCGCTGCTATTTTAACATTAAACTTTTTATCAGTTTATTTTATGAATGAGACGTGTTATTTATTTTTAATAAGAAAAATTTTAAATATTTCTGCAAATTTACAAATACGAAATACGGGCCTTGACAATTTGGGTCTTCCATGGTGAAACTTATAACTCACAATCTGAAGCTGAAGGTAGTTCAATAGGAGTTCAGAAAGAGGATGAAAGTAGAGAGGCATATAACTTATATAAGGATGTTTTTTTGCCGTAAGAAGAGGTTGGACACATTATACCAGAGACAAAGGATTATGAGTTTGATGATTTATTAAAAGATGCGGAAACTCCTCTCTTCCCTGGTTGTACATCTTACACAAAGTTGTCGGCAGTCGTCACACTATACAATTACAAGTCTGCTAATGGTCACACAGACAATAGTTTCAATGAGCTCCTTAAGATTTTAGGTGACATGCTTCCAGAAAACAACAAACTTCCAAAAACTGTTTACACGATGAGAAATTTGTTGAAACCTTTTGATTTAGGATATGAGAAGATTCATGCTTGCCCAAATGATTGTTGTCTATTTAGAAATGAGCTTCAAGATCTGGACTCGTGCCCAAAGTGTGGATCCTCAAGATGGAAGTTAGACAAAGTCACCACCAAAGTTTATAAAGGAGTTCCTGAAAAGGTCCTACGATATATTCCAGTGATACCAAGACTGAAAAGGATGTTTAAATCAAAAGAAAAGGCTGAAGAGTGGATTGGCACTCCAAACACAAAAGTCAAGATCATATGATGCGTCATCCAGTTGATTCAGTAGCTTGGGATACAATAGATCATAAGTGGCCTGATTTTGCATCAGATCCTAGAAATCTCCGCCTTGGTCTTGCAACAGATGGATTCAATCCTTTTGGTGACCTTAGTTCTAGATATAGTTGTTGGTCAGTTATTTTGGTCAATTATAATCTTTTTCCATTTTTGTGCATGACAAAGGAAAATCTTATGCTGACATTACTGATTCCAGGTCCGAAGCAATCGGGAAATGATATAGATGTATACTTGGAACCCCTTGTGGAGGATTTGAAGGAGTTGTGGGACACCGATGTGGAGGCGTATGATGCATTTAGCAAGTCAATGTTCAATCTGAAGGCTATTTTGATGTGGACAATCAATGATTTTTCAGCTTATGGAAACCTAGCTGGATGTGCCACAAAAGAGAAACTCGGTTGCCCAATATGTGGTGAAGACATAAGTTCTATGTGGCTTAAGTATAGTAGAAAGTTTGCATACTTAGGCAACAGAAGATTTCTTGCTCCTAATCATCCATTTCGTCAGAAAAAAAAGTGGTTTAATGGGAAAAAAGAGAGTAAAGGGAAACCTAGACCTTTGAATGAGATAGAAATTACCGATGCATTGAAAGATATTGAAAATGACTGGGGTAAAAAGAAAAAGAGTTAGACTGTCAACACTTTGAGGAAAAAGAGGAAGAAGCAGGATAGTTCAAAAGAGGTACAAAAACCAGTTCAAAGGTGGAAGAAAAAGTCGATTTTTTTCGATTTGCCATATTGGAGTGTAAGTTAATTTGCACTCTTTTCATTAGCTTTTTCAAATTTTTTTTATTTTTGTTCCTAAATTGTTAGAAATATTCTGAACTAACACTATGAAACTTGTTGATGGTTACCTTTAGGGCCTCCTGCTATGTCATTACTTAGATGTGATGCATGTTGAAAAAAATTGTCTGCGAGAATATCATAGGCACATTGTTAAACTTGAAGAAAAAATCCAAAGATGGTGTGAATGCTCGCAAAGATTTGGTACGCTTAAAAATTAGACAAGAATTACATCCGCAAGAAAAAGTAGAAAATAAATATCATTTACATGCTGCCCTGTACACATTGTCTAAAAAAGAAATTGATGTATTTTGCTCTAGGTTGAAGGAAATAAAGTTACCCGATGGATATAGCTCAAATATTGGTAACTGTGTTTCTGTAGAAGAGCGTAAGTTTATTGGGCTGAAATCTCAAGATTGTCATGTTCTGATGCAACAATTGCTATCAGTAGCATTGAGAGATCTTCTACCGAAAGGTCCACGCAATGCTATATTTCTGTTGGGTGCATTTTACAATGAATTATGTGAAAGAGTATTAGACAGGAACCGCTTAGAAAAACTCGAGGAGAATATTGCTGAAATTCTATTCATGTTGGAAAGGTATTTTCCACCCGCTTTCTTTATTATCTCGGTTCACTTGACAATTCATTTAGCAAGAGAGGCTCGCTTGTGTGGGCCAGTCCAATTCCGTTGGATGTATCCATTTGAAATGTATTAAGTAATCATTAATCTTTTTGATAAATTTTATATTTTGCTATCAACACTTATTTCATGTGAATTTTTCTTTGTGATTTAGATTTAAGAAAATACTAAAAGGGTATGTGAAGAACCGGGCAAGACCAGAAGGTTGTATAGCTGAGTGTTACCTTGCAGAAGAACGAATGGCATTTTGTAGTGCTTATATAAAAAATGTTTATAGTATTGGTGTTCGTTCTAATAGAAACGATGATTTGGAAGATGGATTATTAGAAGCTCGGCCAATTTCTAAAGGGAAAGAAAATATTTTAGAGGATCACGTGCTACAAGCTGCACATCGATATGTGTTGTTCAATACTGCAGAAGTTGAACCTTACTTACAGTGAGTGTAGTTAGTTTCATACTATTAGTCTTGATTTATTACATATCTTGTGTATTCTAATATCTTCATTCAATGATTTTAATTAGGATGCACATTGACGAGCTTAAACAAACAGCTCATCGTTTCTTAAGTAATGAAACATTGTTACAAAAGCAACATATGGAAACATTTGCTGAATGGCTATCAAAACAGGATCATGTTAACTCTTCAGACCGAATTCAATGGCTATCACATGTTCCAAGAAAGCATGTTACATCTTATACGGGATATATTGTAAATGGACATCGGTTCCACACAATTGATGTTGGAAGGTCGACACAAGATAGTGGTGTTTCAATTGAAGCTGATACTGTTTGTCAATGTAATGCTAATGACAATTCACATACAGTAGGAAGACTATCATACTATGGGGTTATACGAGATATTGTTTTTGCTAGACTACTATTCTTTCAAAGTGCCTGTTTTTATGTGTGATTGGGCCAATCCTGGAACTGGTATCAAAATTGAATATGGTTTTACACTGGTCAACTTACACCAAGGACTAAAAACTTTTGAAAGTGATCCTTTCATTTTAGCATCACAAGCAGAGCAAGTATTTTATTCCAGGGACAATGATAAAACAAATTGGTATGTGTTGCAAAAAGTGTCGCCTCGGGGTATTCATAACATGAATGTGCTTGAAGAAGATGCTTATACGTCATCAACACCTCTTGATGTGTCCCTACTTGAGATTAACATTACTGAGAAAGAACTGATGAAGAGCCCAGCTGACCAGTTCAACTAAAAGAGTTAAATCAGTTCAACTGACGAGTCAATTAATTTCACCAGCCCAACTGAAGATCAGTTCAGATGACCAGTTAGGAGCATCAATTAGGAATCAATAAGTTGTAGATCAAGACAAGCTTATCCAAGTGGATTCTAGCTACGCACAAGGATACAAAAGCATTTGTACAATCAATAGTACATTAATGAACGTTGCAGCAAAGGATAAAGCCAAAAAGTTACAGAATGGCTGTCGGAAAAGTCGAGAACAAATTTCAAGGAACGCATTCAAGCTGCAACGGATACAATTATTGAGTCTCACTGTACGATAAGTTTCTCGCCTATAAATAGAAGATTAGTGAAGACCGAGAAAAATACAAGTGTGTGAAGAAGAGAGGGCACGCTTAAAAAGTCTTATCAGCTTAAGAGATAAGCAATCAGTCCGGATTTGAGAGAACACTTCAACATGTATCAGCTTAGTATAGAAGCCCTTTTTCCTCAGTGTGTGAGAACACTTTCGATCTGTATTCAGGGTTCAGTTCTCACACACCCGCACACACAATCACTCACATATATCAGAGAGTAGAGCTTAAAAGATCAGCTGAGTTAGTCTTACACAAAGACGTAAAACTTGTGTATGTAGTCTTTGAAACACAGACGTTAAACAAATGTTCGCTGAAAGGTGCTGCCTTCAGTCTACGCTAGGAGTTCAGTTAGGCAGTAGAGTAAGTTCTAAGCTGAGTGGGTTTGTATAAATCAAAGTCTTCAAGTGTATCCTACCCGAGAAGTTAGAAGTGGTGACGTAGGAGCAGTTGAAGTATCCGAATATCCATAAACATATCTTGTGTATTTAACTGTTTAACTATTGTTTTCAAACTAATTTGATCAGTTAGAGCATCCTTCAGTTCAGTTTTCACCATAACTGAACTAATATATGCCAGAACTGATCCCATATAATTTTCAGTTATCTAGTTACACAGGATATAAAATATATCAATTTTTCTTAACGAATGATTTCTTCGAGTATTTTCCGCTTGATTTATAATCAAACTCGATTTAATTCATCGGTTTATACATTCTTAGAACACGAGCTATTGAAGCTCATGGAGAATTTAGTGTTTGAAGCACCTTAGCAGGTGCTCACACGATCTGAATGAGTTCTTCAAGGCCCTCTCCCCATGTATGTGTTAGAGTAGATGCCCTGTAAGTCATCGGTTGACTAAATAATTTATTGACTCAATTGTAATAAACAGTCTTGATTTTGATATAATTTACATTTCATGGTTTCGTTTTGCTTTATCTGTATACCAATGCAATCGACATAGAAAAAGACATTGATTATACTTTAATACAAATGAATCGTAGTTCGATCTTGAAACTCATTTGTAAACACTGTATATTCTAAATTCGTTCCTATTCGATTCAGCTACCTAAAAACAAGGATAAAGGCCGCGTAAGCTTGAGACTAGCATTTGTGATGTTGTGTACCTTGTTTCATTGTGAAGGCATAGAGATGTCCAATCATGCAGATGAGTAATCATATGATGGTTGTACTTACAACCTTCTCTCGAACTTTTCAAGTGGTTATCATTCATCGAGAAGAAAAGTCCGTGGTTATGATTTTATATCATTAGTATTTACGATCCGGGACAACATTGAGTCTCTACATACTAGGATTGTGCTTTGACTCGTTTACCGTCTCGACGAGGGTCACAAGGTGGTGAGGTTGGTTGCAATTACGACATGTGTAGGAGCCAGTACATTGTAGTCGTGAATTCACCGCTCACCTACGATTGTGGATATCCTATGTGATCTAACGAAATAGTAGTACATGAAATCTTTGGCCAGAGTGTAAGATGTATATTAGGGACAAGGGTTCTCTAGTTGTGTATGCGATGACACTATGAATATTTCATGAATGTATCACATAGCTATGGAATCTAATATGCAACCCTCGATGAACCAATGATTGCAGATTCGATCGGGATATATGAGATGAAGAGACAATGTTGTACGCTAATCATAACTGATTGGTTCTTGTAGGCACTATCAGTGATACCTAGGGAATCATGGGCCAATGTTACTAGACGCTCTTACCATGATTCGATGGGTTTAATCAGAAAATGATTTCTGACATTCTCATGTCGAATGTTGGTACATGGAATAGGGAAAATTAGGGTAAGTCCGAATAAAGAAAAATGTCCTGAATCACAAAGAGTTTTGAATCAACGGCTAGCTGTATCTCTGAACCATCGAGGGTTACACAAGCACTAGATCATTTGTTTCTGTTGAGACAATAAATTCAAGAAGTTGAACTTATATAAAATTATGAGATATTAAATTCAAGGAGTTGAATTTATGATGATTAAAATTTTGAGAGAATAAATTCAAGAAGTTGAATTCATGAAAATTGAGAGTTTAAAATATTAAACTAAAAGGTTGACTTATATAAAAGATTAAATTAAATGTAGTGGGAAGTATGTATAATGGGCTTGTAGGGGTACCTGTCCAACATACTAAAAAATTAAAGTTCTTAATAGACTTTAATATAATAATTAATTAAATTAGTTAGACTAGTCAAATTAATTAACTAAGACCATTAAATTTAATTACGTAACTTTAAACCTATAATTAAAGAAACTAGATCAAGTTTTTATGATTTAATAGGAGACACCCGTCCTAGCCTCCACTATAAGCCAATTTCGAAAATTCACTCACAAAACACTCCAAAAATTTCGACCACCTCCTTGTGGGAAAGAACTGCAATCTAGGAATCGATATTATAGTGTCTTAATCTTATCTCGACATTGTTGAATCAAATATTTAAACCGAAATTTTATCCTATCTCCCCAAGATTGCAGTTCTTTCCCACAATTAGCAATTCGAGTCCGAAATGACACTTGTTCTTCTTGCTCCCAACTTTGTCGAACAACGATCTTACATTCTGGATCGAATGTCCAAGAATTTTCAAATCAAAATCTTCGTCTTCTCCGAGTCATCAACAATTCCAGATTTAAATATAGAGCAGTGTGATCAGAATTTACTCTTGAAGATTTGTGAGATATGCATTATGGAAAAGATGGAGCCAAGAGTGATCGGCTCCAATCTTTCTTCTACAAAGTTGTTCGTACCCCGACTCTTTTCCCAGGTAAACATATGTCATTTCATGCCCAAGTCGACCAAGCCACAATCTTCAATGGCCTTCCTAAATCCATTTATCAGTGAATTAAAGACCGCAATAACAAGTCAATCTCCATTCTTCCTTGGGTTGGGCCTGATTTCTTGGTTCAAAAAATGGTTAAATTTTATGGTGAAAAAACCTTTAAATTAATAACAATTATGATATTACAATATATTATTAATATTGCAATTTGTAACAAAGACTTCATGTAATTATATATTGCTAAATAAGTCGAAAACTAAAAAAAATCATCTCAAAAATAAAATAAAAATAAAGACAATAATCACAAAGTACTGGTGTTTTGTTAAATATCGGGATTGGAAATTCGAATTATACATATATATTCATATATATATACATATATATATATATATATATAAATTAGTCTATTATATTTTTATTGTAAGACATAACAAAATTTGACATAAAAAAAATTGAATAATTAAATTCGATAAATATAGAAAAAATATTTAATTCATTGCGTAAAATTAATTTTTAGGAAAAATTGTTTTTGTGATCCAAGATATTTACTTATTTGCGATTTTGACCGTATATGTTGTCAAATTTAAGTTCTAGTCAACCAATTTTTTTTTTTTTAATAATTTAGTCTTATTTTTACTTGATACAAATGTGTCACTAATACAGTGTTGATATAATACTAAATTATATAGGGACACATTAACAATCTCAACGAAAAATTACTAACAATAAAAAAATATGAAAAATTAAAATTTGATAATATCGAAACTAATAATATGCAGTTTTCCAAAATTTTTATTTAATATTGCATAAACTGATTTAAAAACCAATAGGACATCGGGTAGGACTTTTCCTTGCCGATCTCTAACCCAACATATAGAATTACCCGAATCCAACTAACTTCAAAAAGAAAAATATTTTATTTTTTTAACTTTGATCAATTATTTATTTAAAAAAATAAAATATATGTATATATTTCAATTAATCGATCCAATCGGGTAAATCGAGTACCCGTGCCCACGGCCGCCCTTAATAATATACACATTGTTCTTTTCCCCAACGGCCAGCAGAGGAACCAGAAGTACAAAACTTCCTCCCGCTGAAAATTTAAACTGCACTGCAACACTTCGTTAATGCCTCTCCCTCAAACATTGCAATACGTAATCAAGAAATCTCATATCCAGAAACCAAAAGAATATCTACAATGGCGGATGGAAGAAATATTAATTCAGGCCAAGATAGTGGTCGTACTCTCATCCCTGACCTGAATATTTCTTATAGTGAAACAGCGAATAGATCTCAAGAGAGTACACGACGTGGTATAACTGGTAGGAGAAGCAGAAGAACTTCCAATAGATTTAGAGACAATCCAAATCGAAAGACGGAATCTGTGTCGAACCATCAAACAGAACCTGTTTCTCAAGACTCGAACCGATCTGATCTTTCTCTAGATGTTTTACCAATCAAGAAACGCTATAGGCCTGATGAAGGATCGATGTCTGTGGAGAAGGCTAATCAGAATCCAGGAGACAATCAGATGCCGGGACCAGGTTCCAGGTAGCTGTTGATCAATCCTTTCATTTTATACGTATCGAGTTTTATAAATTTTTCTCCAGTTGTTTCATTCGTTCTTTATCGACCTTTTGTGCGTATGTACATAAGAAATGAAGCCACCAAAATTAATGTGTATATTTATAATATATGGGTTTTTGATTTGAAGGATTATTCCTCGGAGAAAAGTTTAGTGATGTTTCTAAATTTGTATATCTTTCTCAAATTAAATGTAATTCCAACAAACACTACGGTGAAATATTATTTAGTTTTCTAGATAAGCCCGTCAAATTTTTGGGCTCCCCCACATGCACTGATCACAGCACCGGACGAATACTTGCATGCAGGAGATTACCACCAGAGGCATATTGCTTTCATAAGAATTTAAGCTCATCCGCGGTGTCCGCACAAGATGGAAAGTTAAATCTCACACAACAGGAGGCATCAACGATACCGTCCTGCCCTCAAATGACCGAAGAAACAAGAGACTCATTTAGAAAATCGACCCTTATGGTGTTTGATAAACAAGATACACAGTGGAGAATGGTGTTAACAGGCTACAACTATGAGAATCAGATATTATATACGCTTGCTGGGGACTGGAGGAGGTTCGTTCGGACTCACAGTTTGAGACATGGTGATTCGATATGCTTTTACAAGAATTTGGACCCTAGAATCGCTGCTGATTACTATTACGTTATACTGTTTAAAAGGAGGGTAGTCCGAAGGCCAACTTCAGGTCGTTGATCTGTGGTAGAGACACTTTAGTTTACTTCAAACTTTCATTAGTATTACATTTGTAGGAACTAGGAAAATGGGATGTCTTTTGTCATCTGAGATGAACATTTGTGGATATATAACTGGTATCTTTTTCTCCGAATCTTAATTCAATGCTACACCGAGATGCAAGATGCATGTTCGCGTGAATATCTGGATTCTAAACAAACAATAATAGATATTCACAAGAACATGCATCTTATATAAAATGCACAAAGAGTAACACTTTTAATGTAGCATAGACCAAACGTTCCCTGAGCAGCCTAATCTATAAGATTATTGAATATATGAGTTCGATATATTTAAGGGCACTCATATATCAAAGTTTATAATCCAACCATTATTTTTTAGTGTTTTTTTTTCCTACGTACACACATGATATATAGTAAGTGAACAGTTACTGATCAATTTTACTATGATATTATATAAACTTACTTAATAATAATTAATGTAAACATTTCGCAATGAGGGGTAGCTGCGATTTAAAATGTAACAGAGATGATTAAAATAGCTAAATAAATTTACCCCTTAAAATTAAATAGCCCGAAAATTTTTGTGATATCATTCAAGAAATATAACCAATCATACATTACATTCCCCATTTTAACTTCTAAAATACATTGCAACAGACATTCATCTCCTCACTGAAGGGGAGAGATGAGAGATTCGACCCAATTGTATTGTGATGTTTGATTAAATGGATTTGTAAGTGTAGAAATTCAAACCCCAAGAGCAGTTCGTTATATAACTATTTTCAATTGTCAAAATAGATCTTGCAAGGGTTTTGTTGTGACAAACACCTTACAAATTATGCTGTCTACAATCGTCTATTTTTTGTCGGAAAACAGTCAAATTTGTCCCGTAAGGTTATGTTTGGTAGCCATGATAAGAGAATGATTATTAAATAATCATCCCTTATATCATGTTTGGTTCATTTTTAATTTAACATGGAGGCCCTTGATTATGATTGAAAGCCCTCACTATTTATGTTATTTGTGTGATTAAATATCATTCCTCAAAAGTGTGATAATGTATAATTTTTGAATAGTGATAATGATAAGATTGTATATTAACCATAATACCTTTGAATTGTTTTTTTCAATATAATATGAAAATTAAAATTAGTGAAAATTAAATAATTAATATAATATTTAAATTTTTATTATATTTTTTTATAAATTAATTTCATAAATTTTTATTATTTTTAATCATTTTAAAGAAAATAAATTATAATGCAAATCTATCTTAAATTAAATTTTTATAAATTTCTAATCTTGTTAATTAATTTTTTATGAAAATAAATCTGTATTAAATTCTAATTTATTTTGTTTAATGATTACCGTAATATTTTCAAATATATTTCTGATAAATATATTTAAATTAATTTTAATAAATATAAATTATAATTATAAATATTTAATTATCTATCAAANACGGAGCCTAAGAAGTTATATATATATATATATATATATATATTTTTTGTTATCTAACAAAATTTGGCTTTATTTATGTACATTTTAATTTATTTATTTTTATTAATTTGTAGTCTTATTTCATTGGAGTGCTGATGTAACGATAGAAAATGTTGATATGATATCGGAAAAAAAAGACTAAAACCCAACAAAAAAAGGGAGTCACAAGAATAAAAACCTAAATTAGACCCAAAAAAAACATGCAAAATTGAAGACTAAAATGACTATTTTTAAATTTTTGTTTCATTCCAGGAAATAGAGAAACTAGACATGGATATTGATAAAATCATCTCGAAGCTATAATCTAGAGATCAATATCAAACAAACTATCCTTGTCAAGCCCTGAGAAGGACACTCGTTGACATCGGAAGTGTCCTCGGAATAAATAATTAAAAATTCACCAAAAGAACACTAAGCCAGGATCATTACAAATCTTAAAAAATATTATTCAACTAAAAATCAAGTGTTTTATTGATCTAAATTTCAACTAAATCAACCATCCAGCTTTATTTATAAACCAATATCCAAATTAACGCAATAAGAATAAAGAAAACAACATGGCTCTATGCCAAATCGCTATCCCAAAACTCAATGCATTCATGCTCTTCAATTTTATCATCATTTGAGAAAGACGTAAAAGGTGTGTGATATGGTTATCACTCAGTAGATGGAGTGATCATATTTTCAAGTTTAAAAATATCATAGTATTTTATATAGAACAAGATCATATTTTAAAATCATTCATAAGCAGATAAAAAGTCTTAAAAATATTAAACATAAACTTTCCCAACGATTTCCTCTAGTTTCACCCTACTAGAGAAGGTTATAAATATCTATTTAACTCTCCAAATTGGATTATAAGTATCTGACATAACTCAACTCACCATGTTAGATCCTATGCTTTTAGTTTTAGCCCAATAGACAATGTCATAATCTAAACAAAACTTTGCTCAATGAAGAATCTTACGCAACAAAAGAGGGCCTCAAGAACTATCACAACATTCCTAGAGAGAGTTTTTGTGATATAAATATTTTTGTATGTAAGTGAATGACAAGAATGATATGATATGATATATAATATTATAAACAAGTTTTATATTTTGAGACGGGTTTGGGCTAGGGTGATGAGTTGGGCCCAAAAGGCTTGAGTTTCACTCTCTTCACCTTTCGACACATTATTTATGAAACGTCTACTAAATTTTTTTTTTTCAACCTAATTTTTGAAAATTACTTTTTTATGCATGCATGCAATAACAACTGAAAATTTTATATTTTAAAATAAAAGTATTCAACTGACAGTAAAAACACTGCAATTAACAAAATGAGACATCTGTCAACCCTAAACTGTCGTTTAAAATAATTCTCAAATGGAACCTGCGAAAATCTTGACAACCATCAACATATAAAAGAAAGAGTATGAAAATGTCCTGTAAGGTCCAGGAAATTTAAATTTACGTAACATAAATGCATGCAATCTATGGTTTTATTTAAATCATGTGTTTAATTACTTTGTGCATTTAATGCATAATTATTGCATGAGTAGGGTTCATTTCACGATTATTTTAAAATTTCATGCATTATAGTTTTAAGTTTCATTTCTTGCTCGAACAAGGAACGGAAACCCGTGATTAGCAGGAAAAATATTTTTATGGAATGATTATTTTTAATTAATCAATATGAAGTGTTTTTAAGGTTGTTTTTCGAAAATAGACATTGGTGGGTATTTTTACTCTCCGGGTTATAATTTTAATCGGTACGCAAATTTTAACGATTCGGAGAACTTTTTGTTGGCTCGATCAATATTTTCTAAAACATATCAAAACGAAATATTTTCGGAAGTGTTATTGAGCGTGATGGGTTTATTTTTAAGCTTAATGAGCTCAAAACCCTTTTTATCCTTTAATTTTCATATTATGACCCATTAGTGCTTAATTAATTATTTTAAAAGCCCACTAAGCAACCCTAAACATATTTCTCCACTTAGCAGCCGCCCCTACCCTCCCATCGGCAACATTCTCTCGTGATTTTTCTAGCAATACCTCGGCCATTGTGGGCTTCTGCAAGAAAGATTCCTCCCGCCTCTCCGTTTCACGTCCCACGCACGTATCATCAAGCTTTTGTTCATTTAATCGATAAGACATGCCATGTGTCTCCTTTCTCATCATTTACACCATGATTATATGTTGATGTTTACATTTTTGCATGAATTTTTGTTGGCACCTCTTTAAAGCATCGTTCTCGTAAAGGTTTTGACACGTAAATACGTTTATCTTGTGTGCAACTCACGTTTTCTTGATCTTGTGCGAGGGGCTGCCAATTCCATGTTGCTAAGGGACTGATAACATCATGAACTAAGGTAGCAAGGGGCTGGAGTTGGCTAAGGGTCGAAATCATTGAGGCCGATCGATGCTCAGTGTATGAGGGCTCGGGTTTGGCGAGATCGAAGGTTTGGGGTTGTGTGGTTGTGCATGGCTTGTTTCCAACCAAGGAGCTGACCCTCTGGGGTCCTTGACAAGGTTGGAATGGGGCTAGGAACGGCTGGTCGTAGTCTAGGAGTCGACCGAAGGGATTAGATCGAGGGAGGGTTCGATAGATTGTGCGGCGCGACTTCTAGGGTAGTGCACGGGGCTGACGTTTTGGGCAGTAGGTTCAGAGAGTATCGGTCCATGGGAGTCTCTTGGGTTCGAACATGGTCCCAGTATAGCTGGTTAGGTATTGGTCCGTGTGGTTTTGAGATAGGATCGAAAGTATATAACGTTTCGTGCACTAGGGTCTTGAGTTAGCTCGTGCAGTAAAATTCCAGCAACATTCGGGGTTGTATCGTGGGTTATTCGTAGGCTAGAATAAGTGGTTTTTAGGCTGGACATGTAGGTTTAAGTCATATTTCAAGTTGGGAAAAGTTTGGTTGAAATTTGGGTTGATTCGGGTTAAAACCGGGACCCAGGTCCAATTTTTAAAAAGAATCGATTAAATTTTAAAACGAGCTCGAGTTTACGTCTAAGAAATACTTTTTAATATGCTTGGGAGATTTTAAGGAGTTTTGTAAGCTTCGGGTCGAAATGCTGAGGTCCAGGGGTAAAACGGTCATTTTGGGTTTCCAGGGGAAAAATAGTCATTTTGCACCCGAGTCAAGATTTTTGTCCTGGCAGTGCCCTGAGCACCAATTTATCATGTTTTTAAATGTTTATGTATCACGTATATGATTTTTACGTAATTATGAAAATATGTTGCATGCTTGGTTTCAAAGAAAAATTACGTATATTCATGATTTTATTAAATGATGAATATGATGACATGTTTTGAATGATGGGAGTTGATTGTGACTAATACGATGATACGATGACACATAAGGCCAAGGCTCAGTGGACAGGTAATGATGGGGCCCTTTTTCCTAGGGCAATTAGCTGCCTTGTGATTCTCTTCCTGGCATATGAAGCATTTGAAGGTTCCCTACATACACTTGCCGAAGTGGAACCGGTTGCACTGCTTGCAGGGCTGCCTCTCTGCTGACTTAGGAGCCCCTGGTGCCTGTGGTGGCCTCTGTTGTCCTGGCCTCTGAAACTGTCCCTGGGGCTTCTGCTGCCCCTGATGCCTCGGTGGACCCGTGAACTGCCTCTTCTGTGGCTATGAACTAGGCTGGGCCTGATGCCTCTTCCGCTGTATCTCGGCTTTGATATCCTGGAGGGCCTGCTCTGCATGAAAACCACAAGTGGTGGCTTCATCGTAACTCGCCGGTCTCATCAGCATCACATCCCAGCGCAAAGTTGGTCTGAGGCCATCCATGAAGTGTCTCAGCTTCTTGGCGGCATCCCTCGCAATAAAGGACACAAAGTGACAGTCCCTGTCGAACTTCCTGATGAATTCTGCCACAGACAAGTCTTCCTGTAGGAGACTCATGAACTCTCTCGTCAGGCGACCCCTGACCTCCGCTGGAAAGTATTTACTGTAGAATACCTCCTTGAACCGATCCCATGTGAGGGTAGCCAAGTTCACCCCATGCGCTGCTCCCTCCTACCAAAGGGGTGCATCATCCCTCAGCATATATGCGGCGCATCTGACCCGATCTCTATCTCTCATGTCTAGATACTGAAAGCACAGCTCTAGAGACGGGATCCAGCCCTCTGCTAAAAACGGATCAGTAGTACCCCCGAACTCCTTTGGGTTGAGCCGTCGGAAGTGCTCATAGACATCTGTGTGGGACCTCAGAGTCTGATGTGCTTGCTCCATCAGTCTAGCAATACCCTTAATGACTCAGGTAGCTGCATCTCCTGGCGGTGGTGGTGGTGGAAGCCCTCTACCGCCTCCAGAAGTATCATCCTGACGATCAGTGCTGGGAGCGCGTCTGGGAGGCATGATATCTGAATACAGTCCAAATTCTAAACGTAACCCATCATGTAATTTAATCTATTTTTCAAAAAATATAATCCTTAAATCTTATAAACAGCTAAACATGTACTGTAAATCGTTGTAAATCATATATCATGTAAACATGCAGGTGATAGCATTAAAACATTTAAATTTATAGGTTTGAGGCTTGAAGACTGAGCTGCAGAAGATGGCGGTGGAACAACCCTATACATGACCCTTGTTCTGATACCAACTGAAACGTCTACTAAATTTTTTTTTTGAAAGCTAATTTTCGAATATTACATTTTATGCATGCATGCAATAACAACTAGAAATTTTACATTTTAAAATAAAAGTATACAACTAACAGTAAAAACACTGTAGTTAACAAAACGAAACAACCGTCAACCCTAAACTGTCGTTTAAAATAATTCACAAATGGAACCTGGGAAAAAATCATGACAACCATCAACATATAAAATAAAGAGTATGAAAATGTCCAATATCACTCCTAACTCATAAACGTAATGTGCAGAAAATATGGTCCTCGGGTTAGCGTGCGCACACCATGCCCTGCTTACTCAGTCTTAGGGGCCTCCAGTCTCCACATTGATATGCTCACCTGCATCATTAACACCTAGTGACTCTAAAGACTCAACACATCATAAACTTTATAATAAGTACATATACATAACATGCAACAGTGAAAAGTACTGTGATCAACATACGTTTCATGATCTTAAAAGCTTGAGCTTAAACATATCATAATAAAGCATAAGTGTCAAAACATGTCTCAACATATCATCATATATGTATTCGTTTTCTTTATTTGAATTTAGTTCATTAGTGTGACTATCGTATCAGCTCTATTCGATGGATCCATCTACGTATAACCGTGGAACCCGGCCGCGGGGACATCAGCGACAGTATTACCCATCCACTAAGCCTGGCTCTTACATGTCATCATATTCGTATTCGTGTTAGTCACAACCAACTCACATCCTTCAAAACATGTTATCATATTCATCACTTATAAAAATCATGCGTATACATAAATTTCCTTAAAATCAAGCATACAACATATTTTTCATATTTACATAAAAATTCATGTTCATGATAACATATACATTAAAAACAGGTAGTTTTGTTATCAAGGCGGTACCTACCATTTTGGCGCTGGAAACCCTAATTGACATTTTACCCTTGGACCTCAAATTTTCGACCCGAAGGCAACTGAACACCTTAAAACACATCAAAACATATTTATAACCATTTTCTAGACGTAAACTCGAGCCCAAGCATTGATTTCTATAATTCGTTTTAAAACTTGGACCGGGATCCTGGTTTTAATCCGAATTAACCCGAAACTCAAACAAACTTTTCCAAACTTAAACCATGACTCAAACCTACGCCGACAGCCCTTAAATCACTTATTTCAGACCACCTAAGCCCCTCAGAAGACCTCGACCAACCGCTGAAATTTTTTGCACCCTAGAGGACCGAACCCTAGTTACCTTATCAAGCTAGAAACTCGACTCTACACCTAACCAACTTGGACCACCCTCAAACCAACCCATCCTAGACAACATATGGACCCTCTTGGATGGACCTAACCATGGATTCTAAGCCCATGCACACGGTAGTGCACAATGCATCCGAAACTCGCTCGCCGAACATTAAATCGAGACTAGCTTCTTCGATTTCCTCCTAACCCGAGACCAGCCGTGCACGAGCTACTCCAGGCCGTGACTCAGACCCATAGGGTCTACTCCACGTCCATGGCACGTCCTCTGCACCACTGCCCTCCGCATTCACCCGATCTAGTGATCACTCAACCCTAGAACAAAGCATAGTCATTCAGGCCTACCTTTCTCGATCCAAAACTTATATACCCACTAGAGTTCCTCAAAAAATTGGTGTAACATGATCCTTAAACGTCACAAATCCGGCAGTCCTTCAATCGTAACAAAATCGTGAGATTACGTGAAGAAAGGTGGAGGTTTTTCATGAAATTTTCGGACCAAATGCACAAAAATGTTGAGGCTGATGCTAATCATGTAAATACACACAATTAAACATAAAATGATGTGAATGATGAGGAAAAAAGTTTTAGGACATGCCTTTGCGATTAAACGCTCGAAACCTTTGTGTAGAACGTGCACCGGAGAAGCGGGGAGGGGTTCCTTTAAAAAAAAACTCAAGAGAAGCCAAGGGAATGGCTGCTGGAACATAATGAGAGGTTGATGCTGCTAGGGGAGGGCGGCCGTGAGCTTGAAGTTGGGTTAGGGTTTGATAGGGTAGAGTTTAAGTAGAAAAATTATGCACTAATGGACCTTTAATGAAAGTTAAAGGGATAAAAAGGGTTTTGGGCCCATTAACCAATAAAATAAACTATTCAAGCCCAAAAACACTCTCGAAAAATATTTCGTTTAGGTACGTTTTTGAAAATGTTGTCCAAACCCTCAAAAAGTCCCCCGACTCGTTAAAGTTTGCGTACCGGTTTAAAATACGACTCGGCGAGTAAAAATACACAAACAAGGCCCATTTTCGAAATTCTCTCTTAATTACACCATATATTAAATAATTAAAAATAATTATTTAATAAAAATATTTTTCCTGATAATCCCCGGTCTTCGTTCCTCGTTCGAGCGCGAAATGCAACTTAAAGCTCAAATGCATGAAACTTTAAATAAAACATGAAATGACATGCATACTCATGCAATAATCATGGGCTTTAAGAATAATTAAACACATCTTTTAGTAAACCCTAGATTGCATGCAGTCAGGTTACGTAGTTCGAATTTATCAGACTTTACAATTTATTTCATCATAGAAATTTTTATGAGATTATCTCAATAGTCAATTTTGTGAGATTAATATTCGATCTGATCCGACCCATAAACATATTACCTTTCATGTCAAAAGTATTTATTTTTGCTACAGGTATAGATCGGGTCGACCTGAATCATGGATATAGATTTGTGAGACCGTCTCACATTAGAGCTATTCTTATTTCATAGAAAAAGAGCAAAAAAGCATATTTCAAATCTCTAGTGCTAGAAACAAGAAAAAACGCATCACATTAAGTAACAAGTAGCAATCTATTTATAAAACAAATGATTTTCTCATGAAAACAACGCAATAGTGCATATGAAAACAAATTCAAGGTTCAAGTTCAAGCAAAAATCAAAGTAATAAAATATTAATACAATGAAACTCCCAACGGGCTTCTAAACTCCCACAAGTAATGTCAAACTTAAATATTTTTTCAACCAAAATAATTAAATAATCAAAAACTGATAAGAAAACCTTATCTAGTCTGAAATTGTTCTCGCCTAGCCACTTTCCAGATCATCTAATCCATCCAAACTAAGACATTTCTCATGAGAATGAAGTGTACAAGATAAAAACAAGGATGTGAGAGAACTAATCATCCAATATGAATATACAAACCTATATGAAACACATGTATACAAGTATGCTCGTTTGACCAAGGATCAAGTCTATAATCTCATGCTTAGCCTAGAGGTACCTAAGTGTGTAGCACACTATGATGTAGCACCAGTGGGTGGCTCCCAAACTTAATCAGATCTTGGACCTGCAATGTCCCGAGCCACCATAGGACTCTGTACCATAGCACTAGTGGGTGGCTCTCCATACCTCATCATCCAAGAAAAAATGGCTGAGCAGCCCCATTAATCAAGGTTATCTCAAAGATAAAGATCCAACGTGGTATGCAATGCAACGTACAAATCGTGACAAGAAACATATATAATATAATGACAAATAATTATGAAACACATAAGAATGTATGTTTCGTTGGCCATCTCAGTTAGTACTTGCATACATCTAATATTGATCGGTAATGCCTACTCGTCTGAACGTAGACATTACAACCAAACCATATATTATACCTTTCCAGATGCATAATTTTTAAAAATGCTTTATAATTCTTCCTGTTATTCCCAACTATTACAAAGGATTTCAGATCATACCTTCATCCATATTTATCCCCTTGGGATGATTACTTCGCCAACTGATCCTCAGGATGCAGCCTACTTTGGAAGTACCTCGTGACTCGACTTGCTTATAGAAGTTGGCTAGAGAAGCCTAAAAAAACAGCTGGAAGTCGGGAAAGAAGAGGAGAAGTAAAGAACGAATGGCCTAACTAGGGGATTTAGGAAGTTCCGGACTTTGGTTCGGAAGGTCGAACCGTTCCTGTGCTGCGTGTCGAGTTCTTACTAATTGATATGGAATTCTGCCCGTCAGAAGTTTTGATCTCTAGGACGCGTGTTAAACTATCATTAGCCATGCTGGATTACTATGGATGAGGAGTTCGGAAGCTCAAATTGTGTTTCCACTTGCCATGCTATAATGTGCTTTATCCAGATTCGAAGATCAAAACTCTGTTCTAAGTTCGGAAGCTTTGAACTAGGTTCGGAAGCAGGTTCAGAAGCTCCGATTTTTTAAGTATCGGGTTATAACATTCTTCCTCCATAAAAATATTACATTTTCTGAATTTCATCTATGGATAAATAACAAGTAAAACCGGAAATACACTATACAATTCAGAATAGTTGAGGATACCCCTCGCACATGCAGATGTCTAACACCCAAGTTGACTCGTCTTGGTCTCCGCATTTCCATTACACTAAAACATGCAGTATTGACTTATTTATGAGCATATTCTCTTTCCAATCCAATATCCTTGGTGGTTTTTCCACATAAATCAATTCCACCTCGAGTTGAACATCCATCGGATTTAAAATGTGTGACTCATAGGCTAAATATCTCTTTAGCAATGATACATGAAAGACAATATGGATATATGGATATTGTAAAGATAAGGTGGTAACGCCAATATGTAAGCCAAATGCCCAATACATTCCAAGATCTCAAAATTTCCGATAAACCTTGAAGCTAATTCTCATTTATGCCCATGTATCATTACTCTCTAAAAAGTTAAATTTTCAAAAATACCTTTTCTTATCGCTGAAACTATAGCGGTCCGTGCTTTGTATTTGCATATCCTTCTTTACAATATTGTGCAATAGTAATTCTCTTTTTAATAATTTCCATACTGTAAGTTTATTGGTGTACCAATTATGGTCGCTCACCTACCTCATCCCAAAACAAAAGAATACGATAATGTCTCCCATGCATAAAATTCCTCAATAATTATCATACATACCGATACGTGTATAATAAAAATTGTTATAAGAGAATTCCACAAGATACAGATAATCATACAAAGATGGTCTGAAATCCATGGCACAAGTTGAAAAAATGTCTTTAATAGTTTGTTCATACTGTCCATCGATTTCTAGATGTAAAGACTCAAATTAGTGCCTAATGATTTTTTAAAAAATTCCATAATCTTGAAGAAAAACGCCGATCTTGATCGCTGACTCTACCGAATGGTACTTTATGGTATTGAAAAATATCCTAAATGTAGAGTTTTGACATGCGATAAAAACTATGATCTCAATTGTAAAGAATAAAGTGTGTTGACTGGGTGAGTCAATCAAAAACTACCCACATAGAATCATAGTTCATCGATGATTGCAGAAAGTGTGTGACAAAATATATTGGAACATTTCATGTTTTCAATTTAGATTTTGATGTTAACAAAACTAGTTGTTTTGTTTCTAATGAATTTACCTAATTACGCCGAAAGCTGAAATTGATCAGGCTTCGAACTAATCAGTTACTGAGCCAAAACTGAATCTATCGAGACGCAAAATGAAAATGTCAACCAATTGCCTAAACTGAACCAGTCCAACTGAAATATTAAAGACCGGTTCAACTGATTGTTCAGCTGATAGGTGGTTCAGCAAAAGACCTTCAGAAGCCCGACCAGCTTATGAAGAGTTCAACTGATGAAGAGCTCAGTTGACCAGTTCAACTGAATCAGGGAAATCACTTCAGCTAACGAGCCAACTGATTTCACCAGAACAGATCAAGACTAGATCAGTTGACCAGTTCAGAGCATTAATTAGGAGTCGATTAGTTTGGAGAACAAGAAAAGCTTATCTAAGTGGAATCCAGCTTTGCACAATGGTATAAAAGAAATTTTCCGATTAAAGGATAATAATGAACGTTGCAGCAGAGGTTAAAGTCGAGACGTTCCATAATGGCTGTAAGAAAGGACAAGACACAAATTTCGAAGAACGGATTCAAACTGCAACGAACATATTTGATGAGTCTTGATGTATAGTCACATTGCGTCTATAAATACAAGATCAAGACCATCAACAAGTGTGTGAAGAACAAAAAGGAGAGGAAGATAGGGCATGCATAAATCATATCTGCTTACAAGAAACAACCAGCTCAAATTTGAGGGAACACTTCAACGTGTTATCAGCTTATATTAGAAGCACAATTTCCTCAGTGTATGAGAACACTTTCGTGTTGTATTCATAGATCAGTTCTCAAACACACACACACACCATCGCTCACATATACACAGAGAATCGAGCCTATTGAATAGCTGAGTGAGTCTTGCACAAAGACATTAAACTTGTGTATGCACTCTTTTAACACATAGACGTTACACAAGTGTTGGTTGGAAGGTGTTGCCTTCAGTCCAGGCTAGGAGTTCAGTTAGGCAATAGCATAAGCCCTAAGCTGAGTAGATTTATACAAGGTGTTGTATAAATAAAAGTCTTCTAATAGAACCTACTCGAGGTGGTAGAAGGGGTGACGTAGGAGTAGTTGAAGTCTCCGAACATCCATAAACATATCTTGTGTTTCTAACTGTTTAACTATTGTTATAAAACTGATTTGATCAGTTCAGTTCTCACTATAACTGAACTGATACAAACTCGAACTGATCCTCTTTTTTCAGTTATTCAGTTTACACAAGCTATAAGTTTTAAACTGATCAGCTTTCTTTACGAAGGATTACTTCGAGTATTTTTCGCTTGGTTTAAAACCAAACTCGATTTAATTCATCGGTGTTAACATTCTTAGAACACGAGCTATTGCAGCTCATTGAGAATATAATGTTTGAAGCACCCCAGCAGGTGCCTGGAACCGATCCCATCAAAATCCATTGTCATATATTCCTACTTCTACTCCAGAATAGGAATGTTTTGAAGTTAACCTCATAGTCATCAATGTTCTACTTTGACTTGCTAACAAACTAGACAAGTAGACAAATTTTTAGACACTTCTTTTCATCCCTTTCCACCAAAATAGTATCTTCAAATATTTATATATTTTCATACTCTTGAGGTGGATACTCAGCTAACTTTTATGTGCTTGTGATAGTTTCATGCTTCGAGCCCAGGTCCGCGCGACTGCACAATGGGACCATATAACAACTATTTCGTAAGAATTATTAACCCAAGTTGATATAGAAGTCCATTATAAACCACTTGTTCTGATATGTCTAATTTTGTTCCACCTCGAAATATAAAAGCTCCTAAACCAAAAGACATGATACAACTAGCTTTGACGAAGTCATGATTATTCTGGTTGGTGTACCGATTTCTCGCACCCAAGGTACAACGAAAGTTTTAAATTTAAATATAGATGTTTGAAACTTTCCTTGGGCGTCGAATGTTATTCAAACATCCCTAAGATATTTGGATTGTATACCTGTGCATAAATAAAGCTGGACTCCAAACCAATTAGGGATTAGCGAATATGACCCTTCTTGTATCTCTCATCGAACGGATCTCCGTCTTTTGATCGTCAGATTTGGCTCACGATCAGAGAGTTTATTCCTTGTTTGGATTGCACTGCTAATCGCAAAAAACTAGCATTGAGACTAGATCATCCAAATTTCCAAAATCCAGAGTCAAGGTATCGGCGCAGGACGACGGCACAAGAAAATGTCTCAGTCAAAATATTGGTGGAAATCTATGAAGTGGTCGAGTGCTTTATTGAAAGGGGGAGGAATTTTGGTGAATTTTGGGTGTTATTATCGTGTGCAAAAAGCAGTTATTTTATCAACCATTGATACCATATTTATAAATACTCAAGCTGTATGTCACCAAGACTCTTGGCCTCAAGAGGACTTCTAATTTTCATTAATTAAAATTCTCATATTAATATCATGTATTTATCAATTTTTTATAATGCATGATATATTTATATTATACACATCTTGATATCTCCATATAAAGTGTATATGTAAACTTTAATATATTTACACATTCACATTTAACACACGCGTAGATATTAATTAAATTAATTAATCATTATTTAATTTATTTAATTTATTTATTTTTTAATTAATTCTAGACCCCTCTAGAATATTTATGAGAATTTTGTATATATTAATAGTCACTAGTACTAGTGTTATTATTTAATTAGTAAATTTCAAATTCACTAAATAAATAATTTTGAATTCATTATAACCCCGATTGATGATCCTATGGCGTCGATCTATCAAGAATACAAGTCTTGTTCATAAAATGAAAATTGAAAATTTCGAAAATCAAAATTTTCACTGTCTATATTTGGCAGCTGCCAGTTTTGTGAACTCATTTACTAATACAGGCAGATCCACTCTCCTTCTCAATTACAAATTAATATAACTTTAATTTCTTTCATCTTATCGAATCAACTTATAAACTCTTTTATAAGCATTCTACATGATCTCCATCAAATAATAGTCGCCAAATTCAGTTATTTGAACTTTGACTTCCTCAGCGGGAACACAGAATCCGATACTTGTATGACCTTCAATGATTCAGAGATACAACTAGATGTGGGTTCACATCTCTATGTGATTCAGAACAACATTTATTCTTATTCGGACTTAGCTTAATTTAGCCATATTCTTTTAATCAAATCCTTGATCAAGAATGTCAGAACTCATTTCTGATTGAACCTATCGGATCATGTCATGATAAGAGCGTCTAGTGACATCCCCTCATGATCCCATAGGTATCGCTGATAGTGTCAGCAAGAACCTTAAATTTTGGTTAGCGTACAGTACGGTCCCTTCAACACATATATCCCAATCGAATCTGCAATCATTGGTATATCGAGAGTTGCATATGAATTCGATAACGATGTGTTGTATCTTTTAGTAATAATAGTGACACGGTATGTCCAATTAGGAAAACAAATTTCTCGAAAACACATTTCTTGCTCTAGTTAGGAGACTTCTTACACTATTAATTCATCAGATCATATAGTATATCTTCACCCATAGGCAAACGATGAATCATCGACTAAAATGCATTTGATTTTACGTATTTCAAAACTACATCCAACCTCGTCACCTGATGATCCTCATTAGATTCGGTAAACGGATCAGAGTGAAAGTTAGTACGTAGAGCCTCTATATTGTCCCTGGTCAAAGGACTAATGGTGTACAACCATAACCACAGACTATTCCACTCGATAAATGAGAACTACTTGGACAGTCCGAGGGAGGGTTGTTTAGTGAATCATCAAATAATCACTCATCTGTATGAATGAACATCTCCACGCTTTTACCAATGAAACATGACGTTTACATCATAGATGCTAGGAACCTGTTTAGAATATACGGTAAACTTTTAAATGAGTTTTATAATCTTACGTTGCGAGACAGATCTCATCATGATATCTATTATATATTCAAGAATTTTATCTATGCAGCTTGCATGAGTAAACAAATAAATTAAATGTAATAATTAGATAAAATCGTAAAATATTATTAAAATAAAGATCATTTTTATATTAGGTCAATAAAATCAAAGCCACAAGTTGGCTCGTTAAAAAACTACTCTAACACTTCTCACGTTGACTAGTTGATGTGATCATTACGCCTCAAACAAACTAAACCCATTACCAAGAAAAAACTAGTTTCTAATAGGGCGTCTCAGCAAGATTGTTAATATAACCTCATAAAATCTTCTCGCTACAATATTAAGATAAAACCTTCTTGAGTTCATTAGTACACTCATCATAGAATACTCACTGCTCTTTATTTAATTGTACGATTGCCATTTAATCATCATATCCCCAATACTCTGCAACATCTTAGAATTTCATCTAGTTTTTAATCTAACACTAAATAGTCTAATAATCTAATCATATATCCGTGGGTACGAGCCAAGTTCAATAGATATTTAAGAATTTACAATAGAATTCAAGGCACTTCTGTGTTTGAAATCTCGATCTTAATGAAGTATGGCATAGAGTTCATCATTGAAATAATGTCTTCCAATACAAATAAACCACATATGCATTACAAAATCTTAGGAGCCAAAATAATACAATATCAATGAGCGAAAACAACTCAACTCACTGATCATTACAAAAGTTCAGTGGTACAATCTCATCGAGGTTCCAGAAAAATCAATGATTCAATAAACATCTCAAAAATCAGTGACCATCAACTCATGGGAACATTGACATCATGCCAGATATATATACATGACATACCTTGCTCTCCAAAGACAGTGAACATGGCCTCATATCTCAAGGAATAATCCGTATGCCATGTACCACTATTATTTTTAAGCTTCTGAGGCTCTCAATTGTAGTTAGCAGAAGTCATTTCGTGTAAAAAAAAACACCTCACAAAGTTTTCTTCTAAAATTACTATTAATGACCTTTACTAGTGTTGATAGCAGAAGTCATTTCGTGTAACGTCTGAAAATTAGTCCACGTAGACCGCATGCATGAAAATTATTAAATTGCTAAAATATTTTAATTAAATGATTTTGGATGCGTGAATTATATATTTTGAGTGACTAAATGATTATTTGTATAATTTTTCTTGGTTTCATAATTTAAAGATTTTCAGACAAATATCGGTGCTTGGCAGGGGACGGATGATCGGAGACGAATAAGGTGTTAAAGATTTAAAAATTAAATTTTTAATTTAGTTAAGAAAATATTTATTTTAAATATTTTAAGAATTATTGCATTCTTAAGGTCAAGTTTAAATTAATTAACGGAGCAAGAGATTTTATGTATTTCATAAAATATTTTTGGAAATAGATATTTTTAACTCTTTTAATTTGAGGCCTAATGATTTTATTAATCTTAATGGACCTAATTAATTATTTAAAAAATATGGTTAATTGAGAACATTAATTAAGTGTTTAGGAAACCTTTTAAATTCTTTTTAAAAAAGTCCGACACCTAAACATACACACACACATATTACATGAATTGAAGGAACAGTGGCCGAAACATTGAAGAAAACAGCGGCCAATTTCCTTTGCTTTCCAAGGGAATTCCGGATTTTTTTCTCCTTCGTTCTTCGACTTTCTTCATCGTTCTTTCTTCCAACAACGATCACTCGACTTCCTTGCATCCCAAGATGGGTTTTTGATGGGGTTTTGAAGGATCGTCTATGCTATCTCCTTCGAAGATGCTTCAAACACTATATTCTACAATGAGCTAGAATAGCTCGTGTTCTAAGAATGTTAACACCGATGAATTAAATCGCGTTTGGTTTAAAACCAAGCTGAAGAAACTCGAAGTAAGCCTTCGTGAAAAAGACTGTTATATTAGAAAACATTTTAACTTATGTAAACTGAATAACTGAAAAGCAAGGGATCAGTTGTCGCATATATCAGTTCAGTTATGGTAAGAACTAAACTGACGGATGCTCTAACTGATTAAGTCAGTTTGAAAATAACAGTTAATCAGTTAATTACACAAGATATGTTTATGGATGTTCGGAGACTTCAACTACTCCTACGTCACCCCTTCTACCACCTCGGGTAGGATCCACTGGAAGACTTTGATTTATACAACTACTTGTACAAACCCACCTAACTTAGGACTTACCCACTGCCTAACTGAACTCCTAGTCTATACTGAGGGCAGCACCTTCCATCCAACACTTCTTTTACGTCTATGTGAGAAATACTACATACACAATTTTAACGTCTTTGTGCAAGACTATATTTGAATGGTGGTGAGAGTGTACGTGTGTGAGAACTGAACGAGGGTGTTCTCACACACTGAGGGAAATAAGCTTCTAAACTAAGCTGATAACACGTTGAAGTATCCCTCTGGGCTGATTGCTTCTTGAAAGCTGATAAGCATTTAGCGTGTCCCTCTCTTTTCTTTTCTCATGTGTTGTATGTTGGTCTCTCTCGTTCTGTGTATATACGTCTTCACTGATCTCTTCTTTATATAGGCGGAAAACTGATCGTACAGTAAAACTCAATTATTGTATCAGTTGCATCTTGAATTCGTTTCTTGGACTCTGTGTCTCGACTTTCCGACTGTCCTTCTGAAATGTTTTGTCTTTAATGCTCTGATGCAACGTCCATTTTTGTCATTTTTTTGGATAATTACTTTGTACCTTTGTGTATAGCTAGAATCCACTGAATGAGTTTGTCTTCATCTAAAACTTAAAGATTCTTAACTGACTCTTCGAACTAGTCAGTTGAACTTATATTCAGTTGGGCTGGTGAAATTAGCTGACTCGTCAGTTGAGCTGATTTCACTCTCGTTCAGTTGAACTGATCAGCTGGATTTCTTCATTAGTTGAACACTCCTTCGGCTGGCCAGCCTTCTGAGGTTCTCCTGCTAAACCACCTATCAACTGGTCTATCAGCTGAACTTCTCAATTGACATATCAGTTCGCCTGATTCAGTTTGTGCGATTAGTTGGGTCTTCAGTTTGCGATTTAGATTCCCCAAAACTGATCCTAGCTTCTACAAACTTAAGGTAGATCATTAGTAATACAAAATAACAAGTTTTGTTAACATCAAAATTAAGATTGCGAACTTGAAAAGTTCCAACAGGTTTTGTCAAAAAAAAGGGTAGAAAAAAAAATAGAAATCGTCATCCGTTCATCACCGGCGTTCCACCGCTTCGGTCTTCGTATTTCGAGCGTTTTAAATGCAAAAGCACGTTTCTAAACTTTTTTTATTTGCACCATTCAAACCATATTATGTGTGTTTAATCATGTTTGCATGAATAATATGAAACCATCCTATTATTTTCGTTTTTATGGCTTGTACAAGATAAAATTTTGATTTTCATGCATTCGAACTCATGATTATGATGCACAAAGGGGCTGCCATCTTAGGGCTATGGGAATGGATGAATTTCAGTATGTTTAAGGGCCATGATTAATGGTTGTACATGTAAGGCAAGATGTTAAACGAAAATTGGGATCAAATGGGGCTAGAGTTTGCATTTCTGGTCCTAGGCGAGGGAGACTGCTAGATACTGTTTGGGATGTGTTCAAGGTCCTAAGAGAGTCTATTCATGGTGCTCGATGGGCTGTGCAACGGTTGGAAAGAGAGGATAAAGGTTGCACGTCGTTTTTAGGCTCTTTAAACTTGGTCCAGCAGGGTTTCTAGGGTTTAGTCATGGTGTGAAGGCCTAAAAATCCGTGCTTGAAAATTTGCGGAAAAATTAAAAATTTTCTTTTTAAATAATCAAAATGCCTCATTCATAATTAAACCGCTAAACAAAGTTTGATATTCAAAATGGCAGCGGAAGAAAAGATTTATTTGCGAAATAACAATTTAAGAGTATCCCACAACTGTTAAAAATTGTTTGAGAAATAAAATAATAAATGCTGAACTGAGGTCCTCGGGTGCCACTACTGCTGACCCAAGCTGGCTCACTGGTCCCCGCCCTCGGCCCTGACCTCATCAGTACCTACAACAATCAAGTCTAGTGAGCCTAAAGACTCAGCATGCATATATCGTATGTAACGAGTAAATACTAGTAAAATTTTGCATGGGATAAAATATCAAGTCATGGGGCATACTGAAAATAACATGTACTGAGCAATTATAATACGTGCATGACTGAATTAAAATCGTAGTAAAAATGTTGCTCCTTGGAGCCCTGTACTGAAATAACTGGTAATAATTTTCTGTTGAGATTATGGTCTACGCATGTGGCCCCTGCACTGAACTGAACTGATCGGTAACTGGCTACCGGGGGAGTATCAAACTGAACTGAACTGACCGGTCACTGGCGACCGGGTGGTACCAAACTGAACTGATCGGTCACTGGCGACCGAGTAAATAGTGCTCCCAAAATAGTGAATTGACCACAAGCAATATCGCATAAATCTCAAAATAAGTATTTTCTATTTTCATGCACGTAATATAATTAAATTGTATAATGAAATATCCTGTATTATTTTTACCAACTGGATTGGATCGTTCCCAGGCTCGCTGCAACCTAAATATGCCATGAAAAATATGCAATAGCTTCTACTTGACCAACTATGCAATTTAAGTAAAAAAAATGCGACAATGACGCTCGACGACTTCGTATTTAATCATGACTCCGAGCCAACCCGAACCAACACTGAACCAACGTATAGTCATGATTAAAATACACTTAAAATTATGAATTTATGCTCCTAAAATGGTGAGGGCCGAAATCTAGGTGAATGGAGGCCAAAACATGAAACGCTCTTTCGAGAGTCAATTTGGCACATCGCACCGTAAATTCTCGTACGACCTCAAAAATGATCCGAATCACGAACGGCCAAAAACGTGGCCTTCCTAACTCGATGAGGCACTGTCCAGTCCAAGGCCATAGGCTAAAAGCCAACCAAGAACTCAAACGAGCCTCCGAACCGACACAGCAAGTTGCTGTCAAATTCCAGCAGCAGCAACTTCGCTTGCATCGCGTCGTTTGCGAGACTTTTGGCCATTGGGGCTTGAACCACCGACCAGAGCCTCTCCACAACATCCCAAGGAATGATTTGAACCATGGCTAAGGGCCCTAGGCCAGCCACCATTCGAATTATTCCAGCAACATCAGAAAAGTTCCACCCGATAGCACCCTTGCGCGCGTGAGGGGTGTTTTGCTTTGTTCGTTGTCTCGTGTCGTTCCAGTGGCCATTTCATTGACCATGGCACGACCTAGACATCTTGGGGTATGGTATGAACCGTGGCTAAGGGCCATAGGCCAAACCAGATCCACACCATCCACCAAAACCGAAATTACACATGCAGGAAAAATGAAGGGGCCGAAAATCTGTTCTTGTTTCTTTTATTTGAAAACCGATTCCATCGTGGACCAAGCCTCAAAAGGGCGACTTGGTCATGTCTTAGACATAACAAGGAGATGTTCTAACCATGGCTATAGCCCCTAGGGCAGCCAAGATCAGAAGCATCACCCTTGACAATACACATGCCAATTTCGATCCACAAAGTGACATGTTTGGGGTGTTGCTGTCAAAACTCTATCTCCAGCGTGAAGGGGCTGGAACCAACGTTGTTACATGACCCTAACATGTCCTAGTACATGTCTAGATGCAGCGCCGAGCCACTGGAATCGAGCCAACCACCTGAACCATCAAAACAGCAGAAAACGTGAAGTGCACAAGGAAGGCTAAAAAAATCTGTGCAGAATTTTACAAAAATTTGCTGTCATATTTCGGTTTTCTTGCATGAAATCGTGTACATATGATGTTTAAAAATACCTATATGGCTTGATTGAAGAGAAAAGGAAAACATATACATGCCTTGATGTCGTTTGAATGAAAAACGAAAGAATACGGCGACGCGGCGCGGAGGAGACGGAGTTACTTCTCTTGTTTTCTTTCTTGTTTTTCCTCCTTATTTTACCCTATGCTCTCACGGTTTTTCAGTGCTGAAGGAGGCTGGAATTTTCGAGATTATGGAGTGGGAGGGAGTCTAGGAACTTAAATGGGAAGATACAAGATAAAGGGAAGGGAAAATATTCTTTCTATCTACTAGTTTGAGTGATAAGGAAAAGAATGATGTCAAAGATTTTTCTTGGGGATATTAGAGGTGCATAAGGACGATTTTGAGGTCTAGGTGCAAAGGGAGAATTGGTTTAATTAAATCTTGGTAGTGATTTAAAAGTTGGGGAGGATAAATCTATCTAGAATATTTAAGGGGATAAATAAAGAATGAGTTGAAATAAAAATCACAATTAAATCTTTAAAAAAAACAACATGGCCGATTTTATCTAGCTAGGTTGGGTGGGATCTTGCTCCATTAATTATCATAGAAGATTTGTTGTGATATAATTATCTCCCAATAAAAATAGATAGGAAGACTATTAATTAAATGGGTTGTCAAATATTTTTAAATCTTAAACAAGGGTGGCCGATTTTTCTACTAAATAAATGGGGTAGGAAAATTGCTTAATTATCAATTAATGAGGATTAAAAGTGTAGGAATTATCAAACCAAGAAATGATTAAGGAAATGATATCAATGGAGAGTTGCCAAAATAATCAAGATTGGGTTGGATAATGAGGGGGCCGAAATTTTGAATGCTAAATTAGGTAGAAATATTGCTTAATTCATGTATTTTAAATATTTAAAGTTTTATCTACCCATTAAGTATTAATTAATTAGTTAAGGAATAACATTATCTTGCATACATGGTTAGATATTTAAATCTTAAAGGTAAATTTACTATCATGATAAATTATAATTTCTTAACTAAAATAAGTCTAGATTAACTTATCTCAATTGGTCACATATTTAAATTTAGGCTATTAATTAAATTATTGGACATAAAGAATTTATTTGCTACTTATCTCAAGTTAATTAAATAAATCCCTAAACCTTCTTTTATTTTAAAATGATTTATTATTTATCTTAAATAAATTCTAAGAATATTTTCTTAATATTAAAATTTATTTCTTTACTCCAACTCCGGTCCGGCCTCACTTAATGAACTGAAAAGAATAAAATTTAAACTACTGAATGAAATACTTAGCTTCAAAGAATGCATTTAAATACTCATGCAATGAATTCAATTTAATAAAAAAAAAATTAGAATTATGCATGGCTTATACGCAGTCTAATTACGGGTTCTACACATGGTCCTAGGATAGTCAGCTAGGGGCTGGTTGGGTCGGCCATGGTCTAGGGTCGAAGGGTTTAGGGTTTGTGCAAGCTAGGGTTTTCGAAAATGACCATAATTTTCCAGCATGATTCTAGCCTTGTTCAAGGGTTTTAATTGGCTTTATTTGGGATGAAAAAGGGTTAGTAAGGTGTTGATAAGCTATGGTTCAAGTTTGGTTAAGTTTTGAGTCGATACGGGTTAAAATCAGGACGTACGATTAAGTTTTAAAACGAATTGAGAAATTAGTTGAGGAGCTTAATTTTACGTCTAAAAAATGTTTATGGGTGTATTTTAAGGTTTCATGTTAAGTTTAGGGATGAAAAGTTTATGTTTAAAATTAAGGAAGAAAATATAAAATTTTGAATTTATTCGGGTTAAAAACGCTTCATGGTTTAGTTATTAAATAGAAATGCTCGGGTTTACGTCTAAGAAAAAAATTAAAAGTCAAATTTAAGCTTATATGATACTATGGTATAGACTCGAGTCAATAAAGGTAAGAGAAAGTCAAAATCGAGAATTTTGGTGTCCATGGGTAATGATCATTTTGCGTCCTGGGTAGTATGAAAGGTCCGGCAGTGCCCCGAAGAATCATAATACATGCCAAATGATATTTTAAAATTTTTATGATGAAATATGATATTTTTACGATATATGCTAAAGGTGTACGATTTTTCCTGTAAAATGCTATTTTACGAATTTTGAAGGACACGATATTTTATGAATAAAAAGGAAATAAAATATTTTCAAGGATGTGAATTGACTGTGACAAATATGATATGATATGATTGTGAATATTGTGAGAGAGAAGGCCCCAGAGGGATCTTGTTTACGGAAGAATGCCTCAGAGGGAGCCCGACGATCGTATTTCCATTTACGACAAGGCCTAGTGCCCGTCCCCATGCGCAATGGTGAGCTAAGACTGATCAGTCGACCACATGATGATACGATTACAGCTAGTCACTTCAAGGATCAAACTTCACCTAAAATGATATATGATGATGGAAAGCTTTACGATTTAATTATTTATGATTTATTTATGCTAGCTATTTAAATAAAAGTATGATTTTTATGCGTGTGCATGTATATGTTTTATTTTTTACTCATGATTAGAACATGTTGAGTCATTAGGCTCACGAGGTTTGGATGGTTGCAGGTGAGGATGAGATTGAGGGAGCCGCTGACGCTTGGGTGGATCGAGTCCGACAGTACACTCCCGAGGGACATTGATTTTTCTCATTTACTTATTAGCATTTAAAGTTTTTACGAAAAGATTTTGAGGATTTTCTATTTAGAGATTTATGCTTTAATATGAAGTTTAATTTTGGACATCTTTGAATGTTGACATATGATGTTGGCGGTGACGTTTTATGGATTTTTATGCATTTAGAATTTTGGAAATGTTGAGTCATTTTAATATAAAAGTTTCGAATTTTAAAAAATAGTAAGATTTTAATGTTAAAAAGTAGTGGATGTTTCAGTTCGTGACCTTCAAAGTTCAGCAGACAACTGATATAATAAATGTGGAATAAGTCCACCAAAGCTTTATGAAAAATGAAAATCACTGAAGCAGATAATGAAATGCACAAGAGTTGTTTTTGGAAGTTCAAAGGCTAAAATCCTTCTACATATGCTCTTCTTTTGTTTCTAAAAGTTATTCATTAAAAGACTTCGATATTTACAGCTGATGTAAACACTCATTTTAGTATGACATAGACACCGTCTACTGAAACTCTTAATACCAACTTCGCAAAAACTTTATTCTAAACTTATAAAAAGAAAGACTATTTCTATCAGTTACAACGACTGATAAATTTCCTTTACAACAATAACCTAATCCAAAAAACCATCATTCATAAACTGGAACTTCTGGAAATCAATTAATGGATCAGAAACCTATAATTACTCTTCGCAGTGGTAAGGTTCTTAAAAATATATTCCTGAAATTTGTGAAGTTGATGATGATCAATCTAATCCAAAAGTAAGAAAGTGGAACTCATACTTTGCGAAGAAGAAGTTCAATAGACATTGTCACCACCATTTCCTCATGTATTGAAAAAAAAAATCAAATTTGAATTCGGATATATATGAGATTTTTAAGCAGGTAAAAGTCAATATTTCATTATTAGATGCAATAAAAATGTATCATCTTATGCTAAATTTTTGAAAGACTTGTGCACTATGAAAAAAAATTGAATTTGAAGAAGAAAGCATTTTAGCTTAACAAGTGCAATCATTCAAAATAATATTACTTTGAAATACAAAGACCCTGATTGTCCTACTATTTCATGTATTATTAGAGAACGAAAGATTAAAAAAGTTTTACTTGATCTTGGAGCTAGTGTGAATTTACTTTTATATTTAGTTTATCAAGAACTCATCTAGGAGAGTTAAAATATACTTCAGTATCGTTTTTACTTGTTGATAGATATGTTAAAGTGTCACAATGTATGGTAGAATATGTGTTAGTCCAAGTTGATAAATTTGCATATCCTATCGATTTCATAGTTTTGGATACACAACTTGTCGAAGCTTGTATTGCAATTCTTGTCATATTGGGTCGTCTATTTTTAGCAACTTCTGCTTTGATAAATTGCATGAACGAGATAATAAAGTTACGATTTGGAACATGACTTTGGAGCTTAATGTTTTTAATCTTTGTAAGCGGTACATGACAAAGAAGATGAAAGTGAAGATTAAAATTTTATTGAAATCCTTGTGGAAGAAAACATTAAAAAAAAAAAAAAAGATTACTCGTGACCAATTGAATATTTGTTCAATTGATACTCTTAAACAAAATATTGAAATTATTTTTGATGATTTTAAGAGGTATCACTTTTTTCTATGATCAGAGAAAGAAGTGGAGACAAGATATGAAAACAAAGATGAACCACCAATATTGGAGTTAAAACCTCTGCCAAAAGATTTGAAGTATGCATTTTTTGGAGAAGATGAAACATATCCGGTGGTAATATTTTCTAAACTTGCAAGTGATCAAGAAGTTAAATTAGTCGATATGCTTATAAGACATAAAAATGCTATTGGTTGGACACTAAAAGATATCAAAAATATTAATCCATCAATTTGCACTCACAAAATTTTTATTTATAAGAAAATGATAAGACATCAACAACCACAAAGAAACTAAACCCACGTACGAAATATGTTGTGAAAAATGAAGTTCTCAAAGTACTTGATGTTGGAATAATCTACACTATTTCTGATAGTAAGTAGGTAAGCCTAACACAAATAGTTCCAAAAAAAATGACATTACAGTGATAAAAAAATGACAAAGGTGAAATGATAACAAGTCGAGTCCCTTCTAGTTGGCGTATGTGTATTGATTATAGAAAATTGAATGATATCACTAAAAAAGATCATTTTCCTCTACTATTTTTGGATCAAATTTTAGAAAGAGTAGCATGTCATCCTTACTACTGTTTTCTTGATAGATATTCAGTGATGCACAATGTCCAAATCACAAATAAGATGACATGGCTCTCAACTCAGCTCAACTCAACGTCTAGATCGCCCAATATGACGATTTTCGAGTGAGGCTTCAGCGAGGTGACAAAAAGTGTTACAACACTGTGGCTTGCTCATACAAATTATACACACTCAGAATAATTTATGTGTTTTGAGTTTATTATTGGATCAGCTAAGGAACCTTGTGTTTTCTGATTTGATTTTTAAAGCTGTGGCTCCTTGCTCGTTGTGATCTCTTATTTTTCAACTTACGATACACTTCAAAAATCACCCACCGATGAATGACCCAAGATTAAGTATTTATAGTGTTTGAGACTCCAACTGTCAGAAATCTTAAATTCAAATCTGATACACACTCTGCCACCAAATTTTTCACAGAATAATCTTTTTACAAACTTTCTTTTTTTATCGTACTATTTATTATTCTTCATCCAAATACTGTTGTATTTCAAATGCTATGTTGATCCGTTGATCTAGTAGCTGTTAAGATTGAAAGCAACTGTTCAGGTTCGGAAGACTATCAGATTTAGGATTAAGAAATATTCAGAGTGTTGAGATGTATCAGCTCCAGTTTGGATCTAATCATTTGCTTCTCTGAGGTATTTCTTTAATTTCTTCTTATTTTCTGATTTGTTGAAGCCTATTTCTCGTAACTTTTCTTCTCATAGATAATGGCTTCTCTGATAATTTCTAATTTGAGCTTCATTGTTGCTTTGCTTCTGAAGCTTTACATTATTCTGATATGATGCACGTTGATCTGATAGTTCTGAACTGGAACGCTAATCTGCTTTGCTTCATCTCTGCTCTAATCTACTAAAATCAAGAGAGCCGAGTATTTTTAGTATCATTCGAGATTGGTTGGGCATGAAGAAAGATGTGAGATCGGCAACGGCTGTCTTCAAAGCCTTTCGAGGTGTTTACCGAGACAACTCAACGATTAACAAAATGAGATGTATGACACTTGCAGCTACAATATATCATGTTTGTAACACGAGGAATATGGCGATTTTTGAAAACGAAAAGCGGGATGTTGATGCTATTATTAAGAAGATCAAGTTTTTAATTTATCGTTGTATTCCGAGTGCGATATATGTCATAGATGACGTGTAGTGTCATCGTTATGATCTACGACTTTGTTCTAGTCTGGAAATACTCAATGTAGTTGTAATTGTACTCTTCTTTTACCTATTTTAATAAATGTAATTTCATTAAAAAAAAAATGATGCAAAATTTAAGCTTCGTACGCTCGGGCGTCGGAGCTTAAATACATATCGCCGCCTTGCGCAACCGCGCCACTTTCACCGTCCGATTAAGAAATGGGAGCAATTGACGACAACCCTGATCAGGATATCCCTTCTCCTTCGAGTGTGACCTCGTCAGACACGTGGAAACACCGGATTCTCATCCCTACTTTACTAGCAGGTATCTTCTTCTTGTATTCATCACTTAATTTCAAATCCACCATTAATTTCGCTCAATCAATGTTTCTTTGATACGGTTGTTCTTGATTGTTCCACCACTGCATTGACTTAAAAGTCAAAACTATGTTTTCAGTCTACCTTTGTGATTGGAAAGCTCACCCGTTTGTGCTAAGAAACGATCTATTTGTTTCTTTTTGTTTCTCGTATATATTAGGAGTTGCTGGAGGAGGAGTTGGGTTAATATCAAAGCATGGAAAAGTTATTGGCCTTTCTAAAACAGCGGCAGCTTATGCATCTAATTTTGCGATTGTCACCGGTTGTTATTGCGGTAAATTTTTTTTTTTTGAACCTTTTATTCTTGGTATTTGAATTGTTGTACTATGAAGTAATGTTGGTCTACCTGACTTTCAGTTACGTTTCTTGCAATGCGATTACCTAAGGTATTGCTTGAATTGATGGTTTTGAGACATGGATTTAAAATTATTTGACTTGCATCATTTTGGCTTTCAGCTTTGCGCGTGGATGCGTTTATGCAGTAATTTTCTTGTTAAAAATTAAAAATCACATCATATTTTGAAAAAGTGGATTCTCATTGTAGTGTTGAGTTGAATAAACTAGGGATGAATTCTGAGATATGTATTTATTTAATAAATTTGTTCTTTGGAGCAATGCCAATTTATTCATTGTTCTAAATATCCATAAGCTCTCTCCTTTTAGGTCAGTCCAATAATCCAGATTATAACTAAATTTTACAATATTATTATGTCTATGCTTATTATGGGAATCACTATATGTGTGTGTGTGTATTATCAAGAATTGCATTATTTTTGGAATACAAAGGTGAAGAGTCTCTCCGTGTATAATTGATTTCAGACACAATGAACTCTTGTTGAGAAGACCATGATAAGCTCCTTTGAACTTTGTTCTTGGATGGCCAACCAAGTACATTATTTGTTAGATGAGAGTTATACTGTTGTCCAAAAGTTTTATCTTTATCCATAAAACAGTGGACTTAAGACCACGAGGGTTGAGAGTCTTGAGACCCCAAAAGAATTTTATTTATCACTAAAATTGTTTCTGTAATGTCTCTAAGAACAGATTAATAGAAATAAGGAAAGGTTAATTTGTACACCAAGCAAATGAATGTATTATTTGTCAGCTCATTCTACAAACTACTCATCTTAGTTCTTTAATTCACAGGTTCACGTGAATTTGTCAGGGTGAGTAGAACGGGAAAACCAGATGATTTGCTGAATTCAGTTGTTGGAGGCCTTGGCAGCGGAGCTATTCTTGGACGCCTTCAAGGTCAGAATCTGAAAATTAAGCATTAAATTTCCTGTCTGTATCAAGTGATTTATGGCATTTGGATGGCCTTTTCAAACAAAAAAAAATCCAGGACCTATTTTTTACTTCTGTTTTTCTCTTGAAGCCAAAAATCTCTGCTCCATCCAAAAAGAAATAAAATTTACTGTCTTTCGTTTTTTTGTTTTTAAATAGAAACAATGCTTAACAAAGCACTTTTTAAAGCCAAGTGCTTCTTTATCTGTAGTAGCTCTTAATCTCCAGCCTTTTAAATTGCACACTTGGTTGAATGCAAAACTTGCAAACAAATTATTGTGGTACTTTATATAGGTTTTGCATGTGATGAACACTCTATTCTAAAAAAATTAAAGACATGCTTGATTTTTTTTGTTTGTGGTTTGTGTTTCTAATGGGCGAAGTCATGATAGGGATTGATTTACTGAAATTCGTAGGTTGGGTTCAAAAAGAACACTTATATATAGTTCATAACAAATATATATGATATATGCCTTGTTGAGTAGAAACAAAAGGCCTTAGTGTCATGTGTCACTGCTTTTATGTCATGACTATCCAAATTTGAGGTTTGGGATGTTGTACAAGTTTAAAATATTTGAACTCTGTCAATATCATCAATTATAATTTTAGTTAAAAAATGCTAGCGCCCGGTGCTTCACACATGTGATAGCTTAACAACCCAAGCAAGGAGCTTTATTGAACCCAAATAGTTGCATAGCATTACATTATGCATGATTGCATTAAGAGTAACTTAGATTGGTTTTACATTTACTTCCAACTTCCTTTTGTTTATTTAGTGGTTTCTCGCTTTACTATTTATTCTCCCCTTGCATGAATGCAAAATTTAGGGTCCCCCCTCATTATTTATTCTAGCTTCTGCTCAAGATTTTGTTCATGGATATTCATATTTGATCTTGCTGTCTCATACATCAACTCTCTCTGATGCGAATACCTGGAAAGTATCAGTACTCATGCAACTAACTATTCATAAATCCTCCAATTCTGTTCATCCTTGGCGAAATCTTTTATTTGTGTCTTCTTTGTCTGCATTTCTATGAATCTGTGGTACAAAGAAGCGATATTATTCATAGAAAGAGATTGGTTTGTTACTATTAGACGTTTAATAATAAAACTTGAGCGGGAGAGATAAGTGTAAAGATGACAAATTCTATCATAATTTTTGTAGTATCTCGGACCTATATGGCATGATATACATTCATATGTATAGCTCTTGAATGAGAGTACATTTAAAATAATTACCAGCCTTTCTTGTGAATGTCTGAACCTTTTGGATTCATTTGAATTTTCTTTATGTTCTGCATATTTCATTCTTATTAATTGAACGGTTAGTCACTTCTCTTGGTTATGTTTAATTAGCTGGTCAAGCTGGTGCTGTTCGATATTCGGTTATTTTTGCTGCTGTTGGGACGGCTGTTGATTATGCTACAATAAAATTAAGACCTGTCATAAGTGAATTCAGTGATAAAAGTAGCGGTTGGTTCAAGGTGCCGGAGTGGTCACCAATACAGGTACTTGATGATGAAGCAGTTGCTGCGAAACGTGCTCGGGAACAAGACATATATAGAACTGTCCATAATCTGAACAAAGAAGAATCCTGATATATCTTTTAGTTCCTCTTTATTAGCTGTCTGTCTTACTTCTGGATGTGAATCTTGATCTTCTGACTTACAAGGATTCGGCTCCTTTCTTTACTACACAGTCATATCGGACATGTATGAAAACTGTGTTTATGCTTTCGTTTTTCTCTCTCAAGAATAACAATGATACGGATAAGTTAGGACAGGGTACGACCAAGACGTTGTTGCAACCACGATTTATGTATAATAATAGTAGATGAACTATACTGACCCAGAGATAATCTTTGTACCCTGTTCAAAAGCTAGTCAGTACGCCTAGCACAAGTTAGTTAACACTCGAGCAAAATAACCGAATCGTTCTAACAATCCACTCTCCACCTCCTCACGACGTCTAGATTCTTCCAAGGCTTTTGACTCTTGGGCTTGATTTGATCTAGGCCCGAGACATTAGAGCATACAGCAATATTTGAGTCCGTAGCACGCGCATGCATATAGGTACTGTTGGGGAATTACACCGAAGCGATGTCGACCAAGATGATAATAGTATCCCAAAACTTGCGGAATAAAATAACCAACAAGAACACAAAGATTTACGTGGTTCACCCAATATAGGCTACGTCCACGGAGCACTGCAACTTTATAACTGGAAGAAATATTACAACAAGTGTATACACCAATATACTCAATATTTGTCACACTCCCAATCCGAATATAACGAGAAAATAATTTCTCTAACTCACACAAGAGAATTCCCGCACTCAAGAAAAAATACACTCTTTTTTTCTATGCACTCTCTATTTATCAAAGCTAAAAAGCTTATGATTTTGGGATACAATAACTGAAGGAATCGAGTTCTATTTATAACTAAGTTCTTCCTGCAGTTTTTGTAAACCTTCCGATGTGGGATGAAATATTCTGAATATTTTATTTGCGTGGGTCCCTCCACTTGCCTAACAATTCTCCCACTTGAAGACTTGATTTCAATCATGTCTTCACACCATCAGTGCAGCAGCTCATATATCTCCATTTATACTTGCAGTCCAACTGAAGTTGAACACAACTTCAGTTTGTCCATGGTTACCGTCTTCGTGAGCATATCGGCTGGATTTTTACTTCCAGGAATCTTCTCCAGCATCAAGACTCCATCTTCCAGCACTGATCTGATGAAATGGTACCTAACCTGTATATGCTTTGTCCTAGCATGATAAACAGGATTTTTTGCTAAATGAATAGCACTCTGACTGTCACAGTGTAATGTGCTATCTTCAAGCTTCTGACCCAATTCCTCCAGAAAGGATTTCAACCATATCATCTCCTTGCTAGCTTCTGTAACTGCAACATATTCAGCCTCAGTAGTCGAAAGCGCAACAATCTTTTGCAGCTTAGACACCCAGCTTACAACTGTACCACCTAATGTGAACACATATCCAGTAGTACTTTTCCTGCCATCCAGGTCACCACCCATATCGGCATCGACAAAACCCTGTAAGCCAAATTTTGATCTCCTGAAGCATAAAGAACAACTAGCAGTACCTTTCAAATACCTGAGAATCCACTTAACTGCTTCCCAGTGTTGCTTTCCTGGATTACTCATAAACCTGCTCACAACTCCCACTGCATGTGCTATGTCTGGTCTTGTGCACACCATTGCATACATGAGGCTTCCGACAGCAGAAGCATAAGGAACCTTATTCATATAAGCCTGCTCCTGCTCCGTCGATGGTGATTGTGCTTTGGTTAGTTTGAAATGACTAGCCAAAGGAGTACTCACAGATTTAGCTTCATCCATATTAAATCTGCTAACCACCTTTTTCACGTACTCTTCTTGAGATAACTTCAAGAATCCATTCACCCGGTCTCTGAAGATCCTCATTCCAAGGATTTGCTTTGCAGCACCCAAATCCTTCATGGCAAATTCCTTTGATAAATCTTTCTTGAGTTTATCAATTTCTTCCAGACAAGCTCCAGCTATCAGCATATCATCTACATATAGCAGTAGTATGATATAAGAACCGTCAAACTTTTTCACATAACAGCAGTGATCAGCTTGACACCTTAGGAATCCATTTTCACTCATGAATCCATCAAACTTCTTGTACCACTGTCTTGGAGCTTGTTTGAGACCGTACAAGCTCTTCTGAAGTTTGCACACCATTCTCTCTTTTCCCCGTACTTCAAAGCCCTGTGGCTGCTTCATATAAATTTCTTCATCTAGGTCACCGTGAAGAAACGCAGTCTTTACATCCAACTGCTCCAAATGTAAGTCTTCCTTCGCCACTAGTCCAAGTACAGTCCTGATAGTGGTTAATTTAACCACCGGAGAGAAAATCTCGGTGTAATCAATTCCTTCCCGTTGTTGGAAGCCTTTTACAACAAGTCTTGCCATGTACCGCTTGCTACCATCATGCTCTTCTTTTAACCGGTACACCCACTTGTTATGTAACGCCTTTTTGCCTTGCGGAAGTTCTGTCAACTCCCACGTCTGATTGGATGACAGTGAATCCATCTCATCTTCCATGGCCAACTCCCACTTGGTTGAATCATCATTTTGCATTGTCTCTACATAAGTCTGCGGTTCACCTTTGTCTGTCAGCAAAATATAGTGAAGTGCAGGGGAGTATCTATCAGGTGGTCTAATGGTTCTCAAAGATCTTCTGAGTTCAATCACCGGAGTTTTTGGGTCATCATCTTGTGCAGTTTCTTCTTCATCTTCCTGGTTACTGGTTTTCGATTCATTCACAGGAATGTTTGTCAATGGCACTTCATCAGTCTTCTCGACTTCAGGACATTCATCTCCAGCTCCAATGTCTGACTTGTCCTTGTACAGAAGTTTCTCATTAAAGATTACATCCCTGCTCCGAATGATCTTCCGATTTTGGTCATCCCAGAAACGATAACCAAACTCATTATCTCCATAACCAATAAAGAAGCACTTCTTTGATTTCGGATCAAGTTTTGTTCTGCTTGCTGAATCAATATGAACATAGGATAGACATCCAAACACTTTCAAGAAAGAAAGGTTTACTTCTTTGCCGCTCCAAACCTCTTCGGGTATTTTGTAGTCCAGTGGTACCGAAGGTCCTCTGTTGATCAGATATGCTGCAGTGTTAACAGCATCAGCCCAGAATGATTTTGGCAATCCAGAATGCAATCTCATGCTCCTTGCGCGTTCATTCAAGGTCCTGTTCATCCTTTCAGCTACACCATTCTGTTGAGGTGTACCAGGAATGGTTTTCTCCATCTTGATCCCGTTCTGTGCACAATATTTCTTGAACTCATCATCTTCATATTCTCCACCATTGTCAGACCGTAAGCACTTCACCTTCAAGTTGGTCTCATTTTCCACCATGGCTTTCCACCTTTTAAAGGTCTCGTAAACATCAGATTTATTTTTCAGAAAATAAACCCAAACTTTTCTACTCGAATCGTCAATGAATGTGACATAGTATCTCGAGCCTCCAAGGGATGTCACAGGAGATGGTCCCCATACATCAGTATGAACCAGCTCCAACTTTGCTGCTTTCGGTTCTCTACCGCCTTTTGAAAAGCTCACCTTCTTCTGCTTTCCAAAGATACAGCTTTCACATAGTTGGTGTTCAACAGTCTTTAATTCTGGTAGCTTTCCTTTTGACACCAACATCTTCATTCCCTTCTCACTCATGTGTCCAAGTCTATAATGCCATAGACTTGAATTGGCTCCAGCATCCACAGCTGCTAATGTGTCTCTGCAACTGGAAGTCATATACAATGTTCCAGTTTTCTTTCCTCGAGCAACAATCATGGCTCCTTTGTTCACTTTCCAGGAACCATCACCGAAGGTCACATTGTGGCCTTCATCATCGAGCTGTCCCACCGAGATCAGATTGCGTGTCAAATTTGGTACATGTCTGACTTTGTTGATTTTCCAGACAGATCCATTTGACATCTTCATCCGTACATCACCCATACCAACAATTTCCAAGGGTTTTCCATCAGCCAGGAAAACTTTTCCGTAATCGCCAGCGATGTAATTATCAAATACATCGCGATCACCAGTGGTATGAAACGAAGCTCCCGAGTCCATAACCCAAGAATCAACGGGGCTTTTCATGGATAATAGCAGAGCATCATGTACTTCATCAGTGACAGCATTGGCATTATTTTTCATTGATCTGCAGTTCTTTTTCAGGTGACCAGTCTCACCACAGCTCCAGCACTTCATATTCTTTTCAGAGATGTTTTTGTCTTTTCCATTTCTTGACTTGGATCTACCGCGCCATCGGTTGGAACTCCTTTCACCACTCCTGCCTCTTCCTCTGTTATCAAGATTTAGAGCAGATCTCGATGATGTTGCTTCACCCGAGTCTTTCCTGCGAACTTCTTCAGCTAGGATTTGATCTCTAACATCATTGAGTTGTAGTTTTCCTTTTCCAACAGAGTTGCTAACCGCTGCCCGCATCGGTTCCCAANTCTTTTATCTGTAACCGCCAGAACGAAAAATCTGTACCGTCGAACTTGTTGATTCCCGGTCCCGATCCATCATCTCCGGCCATCACTTCTCTAGCCTTAGCAAAAAATCTAAAAAATCTTTTCTGATGTGGAAGATCAGACAAAGCTGCAACCACAGAGCATACTCAGAATTCTTAAGAATTTTCACAACAAGGCTCTGATACCAGTTGTTGGGGAATTACACCGAAGCGATGTCGACCAAGATGATAATAGTACCCCAAAACTTGCGGAATAAAATAACCAACAAGAACACAAAGATTTACGTGGTTCACCCAATATAGGCTACGTCCACGGAGCACTGCAACTTTATAACTGGAAGAAATATTACAACAAGTGTATATACCAATACACTCAATATTTCTCACACTCCCAACCCGAATATAACGAGAAAATAATTTCTCTAACTCACACAAGAGAATTCCCGCACTCAAGAAAAAATACACTCTTTTTTTCTATGCACTCTCTATTTATCAAAGCTAAAAAGCTTTTGATTTTGGGATACAATAACTGAAGGAATCGAGTTCTATTTATAACTAAGTTCTTCCTGCAGTTTTTGTAAACCTTCCGATGTGGGATGAAATATTCTGAATATTTTATTTGCGTGGGTCCCTCCACTTGCCTAACAAGTACATCAATATTATACATAAATAGACGGGATATATGTACACAAACATTTCATATTAATAAATAAAGATATCAAATTTAATACGCATGTTATTTTATTCATATCAATCATACTGAAACTAATTAAAACAATATAATTCCATAATTTATGCTGGCAATATAATCTATCTAAAAGAGTCATTAGTGAATTTTCTGCCAACATACCTAATAGATTATATAAAATAAGGGTTATTATTTATCGACTCGACGAGTTAATTAATAATCATAGTAGAGCTTGTAGAAAACTAGATCTTACGGGTGAGTATAAAAAAAATTATATTGAGGGTCAAAAGTCGGAAAATTATTTTCTTTGATATTTGATGTTTTCTGAAAAAATCATGAAAAGGCATGGACAAACTCCAATATGTGTTAGACCAATTAACCCATAAACAAGCACAATCAAACGGAGAAGAAAATGTTTATATGCATATATAACTTCGGTGTATATGACAAAATATTCATATATATATTGTTATTACTTGTATTACATATTGATCATCTCATCCTATCCCATAAAACCATAACTAAGCAAATAAAATTAGCAGGTTCTATTATAACTGAACAGTAAATATATAAAACTAGGCTGGATCATATAGAGTGAATGGCTGATGGCCGTACATGATAAACGACATGCGAAAAACAGCATATTGCTTGGGAAAGAGAAATAGATGTGTTATGAATACAGGGCAGAGTTTATATTCATTCAACACCATGAGCTTAGTTACATTTTACTTGGCAAATTCATGAGACTAGTGAGACTAGAGAGACAAACTCATGAGTCACGTGTCCCTTGGATCTTGTGTTGATAACAAAGTGCTCCGGATATTTCCTCACCAGAACGAGCAGCCCGTACCATGGTTTTCCTTTGACTTCTGGACCGGAATAATCCTCAGATGTCAGGTATCTTCTCACACGACTGTGATGCCAGATATTACTGAATTGTTCCACCAACTGCACAGTAAAAATGCTGATTTTTGAAGTCACATCACGTTGCCACTTGCCAACAAGTAAACTTCATAGTATGTACATCATTGAGCAAGAAAGATTTGCAGAATGACATCGAATCTATGTTTGGGCCTTGGATTCCTCAGAGGAAAAAGCAATTCTTTACTAGACCTTCGAATAAAATCTGAAAGAAAAGCTTCCGTATGCATGCTTCAATTTTTCGGGTGCACTATATTATATTCAACTCCATTTAACATGTTAAAAAGCTTGATATAGATATCGACTCTGATTAAAAGCCTCATCACTTGACTTCAAATCAAACCAAACAAACCTCATTCTGCAAGTCACAGCTCACAATCAACAAGCTGCAGATGCAATTTGAAAATATAATCCAGAAACACACAAAATATGGAAATTTGAATGGCGGTTACAAACATAATGACAGGATACAACACATCTAATGTCAAAACAAAGACCATTTCCAATAAATTCGAACTCCCTGACCATTATTGATAGGTAAAGCTGAGAAGAGTGGGGCTTAAGAGTTCAAATTGAAGTTAATACAAATAAACAACCTCATAATGAAGATTCTCCATAGGCATCCATTCTCCAGGACCACATAAATCGGACAATAATGTTGCCACTGATGATACAACATCTTTCTCTTCCAACTGAAGGAGCTGCTGATTGTCAGCTTCCCTATCCACTCGTAATCTCCCTTCAGCCTTCTTATCTGCAATCAACTTCCATTCAACTCAATTTATAGTGGATTGATAGAAACATATCTTATCCCTCAATTGTAATTTTTTTTTTTTTGGGAGTTAGGATGGGAATTGTTTGTTTTTGAACCATTTTTGGAAGGGATGATGCCACACTATCAAATCGTCAAATTTAGTTTTTTATTAGTTACCTTGCATTCCCATTTTTCTTGAGTCTTGACCCAATAAAATGTGGTTAAATGCCTAAAATTTTAAATGGAACAAAAAAGGTGAAGACGACTTAAGAACTTATGACCTCCTCGTGGTGACAAAAACATTTGAACCAATCACAAACAGCCAAAAAAATATGCTATTAGAATTGGATTAGAATTTTCTTTAAAAGTTGTCAAAAATAATGTGACCGGTCTTGATGGTGTTAGCTAAACAAGACCTAATTTTCTCAACACTTCGAAATAGTCGGACCACAAATTTGTACGGAAACGGTCAAATAGTTCTTATGAAGATTATACACTCAAATACAACGGATTAATAAGATAAATAACTGTGGAAATGACATAAGTATTTTTATGAATGTTCGGAGATTCAAGCTACTATGTAACCCCTTCTTCCACTTAGAAAGGATTTCACTAAAAGACTTTGGTTTGTAACAACTCACTTCAATCTTAGGTTAGGACTTATACACTGTATAAGTTGAAACTCCTAGTATTTTCACAAATGGTTGAGACTCGCAGTCTAACAACGAATACAACACGAATGGAGTAAAGTAATGAATCCTTCGATTCAATATGACGAAAAACTCTTCAAACGATCTTGGCAAGAAACGGTAGAGTGAGTTGATAGAAGCCATTGAAGATCTGATGAATGTTCTTTGATGCGTAGGCTGTTGAGCAGTGTATATCTAGTGAGGATTAAGAGTGCTCAGAGAATGCTTCAAGTGTGTACAAATCTCGTCGTTGTTCTCTCTTCATGGCATTCTCTATATATAGTTCTTCTTGCATTTTTCATTCAATGTTCGACTGTAGGTCAATAAATGAGCATCAATGCAATAGTAATGTTGTCGCTTTCCTTTCCTTATATATCGTAAACTTTAATTAATGAGCAATTTGACCTATATTAAATCTGAGAGGAAACGACAAGTGACTAGCTTTGCGCGTAGACTTTTAAGGAAAACAGTCTGATCTACTGATATCCTGTTTTATCGTGCATGATCGGTCTACCCTGATAAAGTAAGTGAGATTTTTGTAAGATGTGTTGCTTGTATCTGAAGAAAACTTTATTCGACCGTTGATTAATGTTCTTGGATAAAAAGAACGGTCGATTAGTCCATGTGCCACAGACTAGCGCGTAGGAGCGGTTGAGTAGATCAATTATTCTGCTGATGATGAAGCGGTTGAATAGCTTAGTTTTACATGACTGATTAAATGGATTCTTCTGAAGCGGTCGAGTTCCTGTAATACAGATCAAACGGCTGTTAGATCTAATACAATAAATTATTATTTGTTATCATCAAAACTAAAGGATCTAACTTCTTTTTTTTTTTGGTGAGACAAAACCTGAGCCTCAGAGATAATACGCGATAAAAGAAAAATGAATTTAATTGAGATAATAAATTTCATTGTCACAATGAATAAAATCTAATCTACCTTCTAACCCAGGAGCTTCCACCGGATCCACCACTTCTCTTCTGATGGTCTCTCTTCTTCTTCTTTTCAGCTGCTACTCTTTTTCTAACTTCGTCTAGTAGCCGTCTAGCCTCTTCTTGCCTTCGTTGTTCTTCTGCCCCCTTTTTTTGCATCAACATTCTGAAAATGATCTATAATTTCTTGCAGCTAGGTGCCAAGGGTAGCCTGAAGACCGTTGATACAATCCCCAAGTCTTTGTGCAGTTTGTGTTAACTGTCTAGACAACGTGACTATGACATCGTTGGTGTGCTTATTTGTACTCTTAACTTCGTCCATGCAACTTTTGTCGGATTTAAGTTCTGAGAAATTTCGTACGATAGCTTGGCGAAGATTAGAGATTCTAATGTCGGAAGTTAGCAGACGAGCATCAAAGTCAACCATGAACTTTCGAACCTTCTCAAGATGGAAGTTGACCTTTGTAAAGTGTGCATCGATCGCAATTGGATCAAGTTTAATTGAGGGTTCAGTATCAGAGGTGTTGTTTGAATCCGACCGGTCGTGTTCGTTGTCATTTACCGTCTCCACATGCTCCAGAAGTGCCTTCACGACTTGGGAGGATAGGACAGGCATCTTTTGGAATCTCGAACTCGACCGGTGGAGAAGAGATGATAGGAGAAGTAAGATGAGTAGTAATCTTCGGAGAAGGTGGGGACCGGGAGACTTTCTCTTCAAAACTAATCTCAGGAGATGCACTTTTGGGACTGGCATCTTGATTTGTGTCCATGCGAACTTGAAACCGATGGTCAAGACATCCGACTCCAGTTGTGAGATGACGGCAACATCATCGGAAGCGGTGGGCTGTTGGCATCAAAATTTGACTGCCGCAGGATTATTATCAATCGGAAAAGGCTTTCCGTTAGTTGAAAATAGATATATGTCCCGCGGACGAGAGCTACTTTATTTTGATCCGTCTCGGGCCAATCCAGAATCTTCCCCCTACAGAACTGCCAATTTCTTTAGAAGGTCCTCCAGAATGGTCTTGAACAGTACAGATGAACGATATTCAAACCATCTGTCAAACATCTTCATTCCTTTTGCCAGCGCCTTTAATACTTGGGACTGTGTCGGAGCGACATATGTCTGAACAGCAGTGGAAAGTTTGATGGCAGTTGCATTACCCTTGTTCTTAGGGTCCAATGGAAGAGCAGTGGATGTTGAGGAAGAACACCTTCAGAAATTCGGATGTCAGCCGCCGGTCAAATGGGCTGGACTTGTGGAGCAGTTTCCGGTTGAGTCACTTCGGATACCTACTTGATCTTCTTCTTCTTGGGCTGCTCATCACCCTTTGACCGCTTGGGGTCATCAGTATTCGAACGTTTTGATGCAGTGGACAGAATTTGGGGCTTGGTGAATACTTGTTTTAGAGAGACGTTCTCCTGGTTATCCTCTTCATCGGTCTCAGAGCATACCATCTTCTTTTTGATCGGTGCCCTGGCCGGTGCCGCCTTCTTTTTAGAGCATGTCGCTCAGCACCTGCCTTTGTCAGTGATTGCTCAGTGGCAGTGAACGAAGTGTTCTTCTGCAGGAATTCGGTGACGGTCACAACATTGAGCAATTTCTTTGGATGTAGCATCTCGGTGATAGCAAACGTCACCTTCAAAATTTCAAGCAGATGACAGATCTGCAAACTGAACCTTCCTTTGGTCATTTCGCAAAGAGTCCCAAATAAAATATCAGACCAGTTGACACCGATCTTCGATGCTATCACCGCTATGTACTGGAAATTCTCGTGGGTGGTCTTGTCGTATGCCCCTACTTTGGCTAAAAAAGGCTTTGGCCACAATATTGGCAAGGAATCTAAATTCCATCTTCAGATCATGATTCTCTGTCGGAATAGACATACGGCTGCTGGCCCGAGAGAACTCAATGCTCCATATTTCGGAGTTTCCGTCTGGAGATATGAAACTTTGCCATACCGGTTGTCAGCATTTCCAGAGCATCTCCGAAAAATTGATGGAAGATGATATAGTTTGACGCTCCGATTGTGCATATGATGCTCTCATGCTCCATCCTCGCAGAGGCGAAGTACTGCTTGACTAGATGGATTGAAAGTGGAGTCGCAGGTCAGAAACTTCCTCAGATCGGAAGCTTCGAGCATCTCCAGAACGGAAGAGATAGTCTCGTTCTTAATGGAGATAATTGGTTCAAAATCGATGGTAAGACAAGTCTTTTGGATAGACATTTGAATCTGATAAGAAAATTTGAGAAGAAATACATGAAAGCACAGAGAATTTTAAGAGAACTAAATTTGCAGAAAGCTTTTGAAAATATTTGTGTGCGTAAACATGTGTAAAGGTAGAAAATGAGGTATATATTTGATTTAATGAGACAATCACAACAGTACGCGTGTCAGTACTGTTGTGGATATTTGAATTTTGAAATTTTAAAAGGACAGATGAAACATCACTGAAATAAAACCGTGTGTGAAAGTTGTAAGTAATTTTAATATGAAACGTTTTTCCCTCAAATCAATTTAAATATAATAATGAAGACATTTAAATGTCAGGGTCAGATAAAATCACAGTTTCCAAAAGTCATTCAACCATTTTGATGAAAAACATTTTGTGCCAGCTGGACTATTGTTTTATCACGCTTGACATGTCTTTACTTCATTATAATATGATGAAATGTCAACGATTATTCCCCTTAACATATGCATTAAGATAGGTTTACCAAACAAATAATGTTTCTAAAGTAAGAAAACTTAGCATCCGATAACGTTTTGGTGCGAATGTTTGCTGTCTGTTGATCGGCTTAGATGTATTCCAGTCGAATCTCCTTTTTTATGACATGATTCTCTATGAAGTAATGTCTAATATCAATGCGCTTTGTTTTGAAATGCATCACGGGATTGTATGTTATGACAATAACACTTTTGTTGTCGCAAAATATAGGAGCTTCAATCGACTGGATCCCATAATCTGTGAGGAGTTGTTGAATACATAAGAGTTTCTTCAGGCTTCATCTTGGCAATATCGAACTTCTGAATGGCCGCGGTTAGCTTGTTCTTCTTTGTCTGGTCGTTTCTCTCACAAAGTTGAGTCAACTTCTCCCAAATTTCTCTACTTGTTGAACAAGTTTTAATTTTATTAAACATATTTTAATAGAGAGTTTTATAAAAGATATCTTTGGCCACATTGTCAAGATTGACCGACCTTATTCTTATCCTCGACGATCCATTCAAATCGATGTTTCTCCACAATCTGTGGAGCACCCTCAGATATTGCTACGGTTGTATTTGTCTTTACAATCTTCATTGGTCCTTCAGTGATAACATGCCACATGTCATCATTCTGTGCAGATAAGTGTTCCTTTTTACGAATTTTCTAGTCTTCGTAATCTTCTTTAGAAAACATTTGAATCTTATTGAAAGAAGTCATTTGAGTATATAAATATCGAAGTTGTGAAAAACCCGCTCTAATAGCACTTGTTAATATCGGATAAGAGTTTAAGTGGCCTGAATAAACTCTTTTTAAAATTTTGTTTAAAATCTGTAAAATAATGCGACCGATCTAGAGAGTGTTAGCTATACAAGACCTGATTTTATCAACACTTTAAGAAACGGTCAGACCACAAATCTGTGTGGAAAATGGTCTGATAGTTCTTATGAAGATTATATACTCAAATATAGAGTATTAATAAAGCGACAAGGAAATGACACAAATATTTTTATGGATGTTCGGAGACTCAAGCTCCTACGTCACTCCTTCCACTTAAGAAGGATTTCATTGGAAGAATTTGGTTTTACAACACTTTGTAACAACCCACTTCAATCTTAGGACTTATCAAATGCCTAAGTTGAAACTCCTAGTATTCTCACAAACATTTGAGACTCGCAGTCTAACAACCAATACAACACGAATGAAGTAAAATAATTAATCCTTCGATTCAATCTGTCGAAAAACTCTTCAAACGATCTTGGCAAAAACGACCGAGTGAGTTGACATAAGCCCTCGATAATCCTTGAAGATCTGATGAATGTTCTTTGATGAGTGGACTGTTGAGCAGTGTATATCTTGTGAGGATGACGAGTGCTCGGAAATCTTTTCAGAGAATGTTTCAAGTGTGTACAAATCTTGTTGTTGTTCTGTTTTCTTGGCATTCTCTATATACAGTACTTCTTCAATCTTTTCATTCAACGTTTCAATGTAGCTCAATTAATGAGCATTATTGCAATAGTATTGTTGTCGCCGACTTTTCCTTATATATCCTACACTTTAATTAATGACCAGTTTGACATTTACCAAATATGAGAAGAAACGAACATTGACGGCAAAAAGTAACTAGCTCTGCTTATAGACTTTTAAGGAAAACAGTTTGATCTACTAATATCATGTTTTGTCGCGCATGATCAGTCTACCAACTTTTCTGATAAAGTAGGTGAGATCATTGTAAGATATGTGGCTTGTATCTGAAGATAACTTTATTTGACCGTTGATTAATGTTCTTGGATAAAAAAAGTCGAGTAGTCCATGTGCCAGAGACTAGTGCGCATGAGCGGTCGAGTAGATCAATTACGCTTCTGATGATAAAGTGGTTGAATAACTTAGCATTACATGACCGGTTAAATGGATTCTTCTTAATCGTTCAAGTACTTGTAATATATATCAAAAGGAAGCTAGAACTAATACAATAAGTTATTGTTTGTTATCACCAATACTAAATGATCTAACAAATACTGATCGAGTTCTCCGAAAATATGATATCATAGATTATAACATTATGGAATGGTATGTGAAACAAACTCTTGTCAAGTCCGCATGGAGACAAAAGTTTACCGAATGAATCAATCAAAGATAATTGAAGCCTTTAAAGCAGTCAAATGAATCACGTCAACAAGAGATCAAATTAAAAAAATCGAATTATAGTTGATGGGATAAGTAAATTATCCTCCAGGATGGCAATTCAGACACAATTTCTACAAAGGATGTTTTAGGGAAGTTATGCATCGAATAAAAACAAAAACTTATTTTTTTGTTTGTCTGTCAGGAAAAAGCAATATTCACCAATGAAAATTAGGAAGCCTAAATCCCATTTCTAAGTGACGCCCTTGAATATGGAATACCTAAATATGATACTTTCCAAGGTGAGAAAGCTCAACACGGCGGAATGTGCAGTGTGCAGCGTGTGTTAGATGCAACGAACACATCAAACTACTGCAAAGCTGTTTTGACCTAAATTGAACAGAAAAAGAGCTGACAAACAGGAAAAGAAGTATTGCCTATGGTGGCATAAGTAGAATGAGTACTGAAGATGCAAAATACTTCTTAATCATCTACTCGAATCCAATACCCCTAACAAATTGAATAAGACAATGGTTTAATGTACTCCAAATTTAGCAGGTCAAGATCTTGAACACATACAAGGGTAGCAAAAGGGCAAAAGGGAAAGAAAAGAAAAACAATCATTTAAAACCAGAAATCTAATTCTAGGCAAATTCTAAAATTTTATCTGAAGACCAAAACATCCAGGTAAAGATGACAAAAGCAAAATTCAAATTCACGGTCCATCAACCAAAGCCAAAGAATATAATTTGTTGGCCTCAGTGATTCCACTCTTTCCAATCACCATAGACTGTAAACAGAACAAATAACTCAACATTCAAACGTGCGGCCTCTGAGTCAAGAATTCCACCAAAATTATTGGTATGAAATCAGGTGCCTAATGCCTTCAGAAACACTGCATTATGCCTGAGTCAACCAAAATTTATCAACAGCTAGATTATTTAATTTTGGGAGCCCACGGTCAAGGAGGCAGATAAATAAATTTAATCATAAGATATGATATGCAATATGCAATGCAAATTATACACATTTCAAATTGTAGAAGCTAGAGACGTGAAACTCAAATTCTAACATCAAACAATGCAAATTTCCAAATTCATAGTTTGACGGGGGCTTAATGTAACAGATCAAATTGCGTGTAAAAAACTTACCTAATCGCCCTGAGCTCCCAGCCTTCCCACTAGAACCATATCCATAAACACCACTATAGGAACCATCGACTCCATCACCTCTTTTCATTCTCTTGCCTCCCGAAGACGCATCATCCACACCACCACCAGCGCCTCCACCACCTTCCTCCTCGTTGTACTCCTCATAATACTCAGCCCTTCCCCTCCCCTGCTTGCCATACCCCATCCCTCCAACTCCGGAAGGAGGCGGCAACCCCAAATGTTGCTGCTGACTCGGAGTAACATGATGATACTGATTCCCAGATCCCCCCATTTGATAGTTACCCACATGGTGCCTTGGACCAATAGGCCCACCAAGAATGCTCCTAACCGGTAGCAAAAAGTAAAATTCTTTGTCTCCGATTTGGAGCAGGTCCTGTGAGTCGAGTTTAACAGGGTTATGGCCAGGGAGATGCAGAACACCCTCGACGAAGCATCCGTTCTTGCCAAGGACCTCTAGGGCGAAACGACGCCTTTGAAAGTCATAGAAGATGCGAGCATGGTTGCGGCTGATGTTCATTCCACCGCCGAGAGAGGAAAGGTCCACGTCTACTGAAGACTTCTTGGAGTTGCGACCTAGGATTATGGAGTACGTCTGCATATAGTACTCAAAATCTTCACCTTGTAGCTTAGCGAACCCAGCCTCCACATCGCTACCCCCGCTGCTCCCCATTGTTTTGTTCAGAATTGAGTTATGGTGTATTGTAGAAGGCGAAAAAACAACAAATTAGGGTTTTCAATTTGGAATTAGGAATTTGGATTGAGAAATTAGAAATACATGAAAACATAAAATCAACAAATTAAAGGCCATCTGGTTTGAAAGCTCCGCCCAAGACTCCGATATAATCATGCTACCAAATATAATTATTATCATCATGTTACATCTATCTATCTAACAATCCACCAAAACTCTTATAAGACGGTCTCACTGATCAATTTCGTGCGTCGAATATCTTATTTGGATCATTTATGAAAAAATATTATTTTTTATGCTAAAAGTATTACTTTTTATTGNTATATAGTGAGATTGTGACAAATTGAATTTTTGTATTGAATTTTTTATGTTGTACAAATTGATTTACAAATATGGATGTATATGTAGTATCACTCAAAAAAAAATTGATTGTGTTAAATTGTTAGTGGCTTGTTTGGAGACGATTCAAAACGGATCAATTTGTTTAGGTCATGGATAGGATGGAGTGGGTCGACTCACCGTATTTGAAAATTTTAATTTTTTTTTAAATTGTTACGTCAATATATTTATTATTAAAATTTGTTTTTTGAAAATTGAAAACTAGTATTTGATGTGTTTTTAATACTTTACATTTTTATTTAATTTTTATAATTAAGTTTATATTCATGTTATTAATATTGTTTGAGTACGTGATTTTTTTTATGTAAAATTTAATGAGTGACAATGAAATCTTTTATGATTTTTTTGTGATATTGATTACTTGTTATTTTGTGACATAAATAATAATTTTTTTCAAATGTCAATCATTGACTTTTTTTTTTGGCGTATGGATTGATTGTTTTTGTAATGACTCTCACGTATTATTTAAAATATGCGAAAAATAAAAAAAATTCTATATAATTATATCCATAACTCTTAATTTTTAAACTCACTTAAAACATATACATCATTTTCGAAAATTCCAAACAAATAAAACTAAAATTTGAAAATTAAAAAAATATAAACAATTCAAATTCTGAATATTTTGATGCGTAAAAAAAATGATTTACGTCGACATCCATAAAATATTTTAAAACATCCAAAGAAATAATTTTTTTCCCAACCAAAATGCAATAAAATAAATCAGAATATTAAATCAGTTTGAACATGCATAAAGCTTATAAACTGCAAGTCCATCGATCGTGCACTGCCTATGGTTCGAGCCTGTTCACTGATCATCACCTCCAGTCTCCTCGACAACGTCATCTGCATAAATCAAGTTTAGTGAGTTTAAAGACTCATCATGCAAAAAACCATGAATAACGAATACTACATAATAAAAAATCATGCAATTTAAACATACTTGATACATAAATTACCTAGGCATAAATAAATATGACGTAACTTTCCTTCATAAACATTTTCATAAAACATGCTTCGCCTGACATAATATGAAATGTCCAGTACTCGTTTTTCTTAAAAAGTAGTAGAAATTTTTTTTCCATCTATTCGGCCGAATCCATACCTATCTATAAATATATTTAAATAATATTTTTTGCACCATTTAAAAATAAATCAACCAACTATTATTTGAAAATCCAAAGAAAAGTAATTCGAAACATAAAATCGTAAATCGTCAACCAAATCTAACTAACATTTTCAAAAATAAACTTAACTCTAGCATCCTCTCAAAACCTCTCAAAAGTATCATAAGCATTAAAATCTTAAAAGTAACTTAAATCATTAGCATAAGTCATAAACATAAGTGCGAAAAAACTAGTGTCGATCCTCGAATTGTGTGCACCATCAGTCCAGCTAGTTGTAAGGTCCAGGAATTTAATTCTCGTAACCTGAATGCATGAAATCTAGGATTTTATTTTTTTAATTATGTGTTTAATTATTTTTATGTATTTTATGCATAATTCATGCATGATAGGATTTGATTCACGAAATTTTGAAAGTTCATTCAATAGGGTTTCTAGAACGAGGATCGGAGACCAGAGAATTTTCAGGAAAATCATTTTTATCACACGATTTATTTTTATAAATTAAGTTGAAGCGTTTTTAAGTGTATTTTTCAAAAATGGGAATTTTTGGGTATTTTTACTTGCAAGATTTTAATTTTTTAACGGTACGCAAATTTTATCGAATCGAGAGACTTTTTAAGGGTTCGACTAATATTTTCAAAATCTTATCAACACGAAATATTTTTCGGGAGTGCGTTTGGATTTAATGGGCCTAACTTTAAGCTTAGTGGGATTACTTATCTTTTTAAACCTTTACTAAGCAAATTAGGGCCCATTAAACATGTGATTATTATTTGATTAGCACTAACCCACCCCTTAACCTAAACCTAATCCCAATCCCCTCCCCAACAGAAGACACACCCATTCAGATTTCAGTGCCCTCGGTTTCAGAGAAAAACACCAGCTGAAGGCACAGCTTTGGGCTTGTTCTTGCAAAGAAACGCCCTCCGGCTTCCACCTCGAGTCCCTCGTGTTTGTGCATCGTTTCAAGCATGCTTTGTGTAGAGCCCAAAATCAGTACACGTAAAACTCATGCACTTAATTAACTGTTAAATCATTTCTTTAAAATTTAAATTGATTATTTGCCATTCATGATTTATTTAAATACATTATTTTTTTTAACTATTTATGTTTATGTGGTGCACGTTAAAATCATTTCTCGAGTTTCATGTTTCAAGCGATTATTCGATGCGAGATCGAGGAAAAGAGACCGACGATGATTTTTGACGATTTTAAATGTGGTAATTTATTTTAAATTAGGATTGGGGCATTTTAAATATTTTAATTAGTTTTAGTATTTTAAAAGCCTAATTTAATTATTAGGTGATTTTAAAATTTTAAACTTTGAAGTAATTGTTACTTGTGCTTTTTATTTTAAATTAAGAGAGTTTTCTTTTTAGTTAAAAAGGGGTTAGTATTTTAATTAGTTTGTTAACTATTAATTAAGCACAATTTTATTCACTAATTAACCCAAAACTCACGCACACATCACTAACACACGCACACACACACTTACACGCTTAAACACACAACACACACATACACATTATATTTTCAGATTTTTATTGGAGAAACCTAGGGTTCCTTGAGTTCAGAGCAGCCGCCCCTCCCTCTCCAATCTCCAGCAAATTTTCGTGTATTTTATTCAAGGAAATCCAGCCACAATCGTCCCGGATCAATTCTCGTTCCGTTTCCGCTTCGGTATCGCCGTATCGTGAGTTTTTCATATCAAAAGACATGTATATTCTATTTTTACTGCGTTGATCATGTCATAGTATGTGTTGCGATGTTTTTATGCGTAAAAATCCATGTGTGATATGCAAAGTTTGAGCAGGGAATGTTTCGATCGAATTTTGAACGTTTTTGGATCTAAAAATTTCGTTTTTGCTGTATATTCGAGTACTGCAATTTTTCGGTCTTGTTTTTGGAAAAATTTTCAACATATAAATCGTAAACATTTTGATACCCTCTATTTGATATAAAATTCGAAATATTTGGATAAAAATTGAGTGAGTTATGGCGTTTTTCGTGGGACTGCTCAAATTGCGTTTTATGAAAATTATGTTATTGATGTATTCTTGAAGTTTATTTGTTGCAGGCTTAGTTGGGAACGTTGGATGACTGTTGCTGCTTTTAAGTATTGTGAGTATGATGTGGGGTTGATGTTTGGTGTTTCGTCTCGGGTCGATAAGCACTTGGTTGCATTAGAAGTCATAGAAAGTATTTTGGTATCAAAATTCATGTTTATGGGTTATGTTGCGTAGTTGTTGTGCGTCGTTGTTTTGGGAGCATTTGTTTGAGTTAAATCCTTGTCATAGCGTCCTAAGATGAGTCTCGTTGCATCGGTTCGAGTCGTTTGTGCGTGACTTTTAAAATTGCATCAAAAAGTGTTATTTAGGGTTGGTTGTGCGCAGGATTAGCACTGTAGCGCCCGCCAGGGAGCGCCGCAGCGCCCGTTCTACGCAAGCTCGGTGCCGCGGCGCTGCCCTTGTGGCACAGCAGCGCTAGGCATGCGGCAATGCTAGCGCCGCGGCGCTAGGCACTGCCGCAACGTCCAACGCCTAGGCGCTCGGCTATGACTTTTTAAAACAGTATTTTAGGCTCATGTCTTCTATGTTTTGGGAAATGTTCACACATCATTTTAGGATTTGTTTCGGGGGTTGATGTCATGGCTTATTACAATGATTAAATGAGGTCAAGTCCCGAGCGATTTAGAACGTCATAAGAAAATTGTCATTTTGGGTGGTGAGCACAATTATTATGTCTAAGTATGGAAATTAAGTGCTTGAAATCTTGTTAGTATGTGCAGCAGTGGCCCCGAACGAGACTCCACCCTCAACGCTTTGTAAGTATATTCGACGTGCAAAAGAAAATATTTTTAAGTTTTTGAGGTATGCTAAATGTCTTGTGACCAAATTATGTACGAGATTGGAAAGCGGTAAAGCATGACCAGGGACCAATCCACCCCGTTAAAGCATGAACGGGTTTAGATCAGGATTGAAAAGCGGTAAATCATGATCAGGGACCAATCCACCCGTTAAAGCATGAACGGAGATCTCATGTATGTGGCAGTGGATTTTTCCTGTCAGCCCAGTACTGTGGTTTGGTCTGATCAGGCACATTATGTATTGTTCACTTGCTTTGAAACATGTCTCTACGTAAAATTATGCTATGTATGCTCAAGTATGTATGATGCAAGCATGTTACGAAAATTTTCATGACTATGGCACGTCTACTTTATGCTATTACGTTCAAGTTCCAAGCACGTTTTTGTTATCATGTTCAAGTTCATGTTTCTAGTAAGTACGCTCTGTTTTGAAGATGCGTGTGGTTTTATTACATATTACTTGTTAATTCAAGTTTATACGTTTTGAGTCTTTAGACTCACTAGACTTGATCGATGCAGGTGAGGAGGATGTTGAGGAGACTAAGGATGGGGACCAAGGAGCTGGCTTGGACTGAGCAGGAGGCTAAACCCGAGGACCGCCCAAGTCTTTTTAAGAATTTATGAAAAGTTTCAAATACTTTGATTTCACGTTACCGTTTACGATTTTTTTTAAACAAGTGTTTTATCAAACCTTATTTGAGATCTTTTGTTGCAAATATTTTGGAATGAATAATGAGTTGATGACTGAAGTGATAATTTATTTTCGTATTTAAGAAGATTTTTAATTCTTCCGCAAATTTTAATTAGTTTAAAAGTTTCTGTACGTTACAGTTGGTATCAAAGCGGTGTTTTTGTAAAGGGTTATGCCTACTGCCAGTTGCGAAAAGCTCACGAAGCCACACCTCAAGTCTGTAAGTTTTAATGTTTTGAATTATTTCATTTAGTAAGCATCAAGTCATGATTTCAGCATGTGCATATTTAAATTGAAATTACGTGCATCTTATGTTATGATATTATGTTCATGCATGTTGGGTTTACGTGTTGGGTAAATTTTAGAACAGTATGCCTCCTAGACGTATGGTTAACCACGAAGCAAAGGAGGAGAACCGAGAAGCCCAAGATGAAGAGAGGGTCACTCCTCCTCGTCCACCTTCGGATATGCAGGCGCAGATGCTTACAGGTATGACGTAGTTCTTCGCGCAGTTTGCAGGTAACCAAGCTGCAGCTGACGCAGGGGCGAGGCCCCAACCTGAAGTTGTGTATGAAAGATTTCGGAGGTTGGATCCGAAGGAGTTTTCGGGAACTACCGACCCGATAGTGGCTGAGGGATGGATTAAATCCATCGAGGTGATTTTTGATTTTATTGAGCTGTAGGATGCAGACCAGGTTAGATGTGCCACTTTCCTTCTGTCAGGTGACGCTAGGCTTTGGTGGGAAAGTGCGTCAGTATTAGTTAACCTGCAGACTTGACTTGGAACAGTTTTAAAGAAGTGTTCTACTCCAAGTACTTCACCAAGGAAGTACGATCCAGGTTGACCAGGGAGTTCATGGCGCTGCGGTAGGGAGACAACAAGTTAGCAGAGTTTTTGAGAAAGTTTGAGAGGGGGTGTTACTTTGTACCCTTGATAGCTAATGATGCCCGGGAGAAGCCGAGACATTTCATGGATGGATTGCGGCCGATATTGCGCCGTGATGTCCGAGTTGCTGGTCCTACTACTTACACGCCGTGTCTAGAGCTTTGACGGCAGAACAGCATCAGAAGGACATTGAGAACAATAGACAGGGCAAGAGGCCCTATCAGGTACCACAGCAGCAGCAGCAATGACCTCAGTTTAAGAGGCCATTCCAGGGGCAGCCATGGAAGAAGCCTTTTCAGGGACCACAAAAAGGCAAGGGTCCTATTCCCCAGCAATAGGCTCCCCAGAAGCCCGATGATTATCCAGTGTGCCCGAGGTGCCACCGCCAACATCCAGGGCAATGTTTATATGGGTCAGACAAATGTTTCAAATGTGGAGCAAGTGACCACATGTTAAAGGACTGCCCACCGTGGAGGCAGCCGACTCAGGGTAGAGTGTTCGCCATGCATGCTCAGGAGGCGAACCCAGACACGACGTTGTTGACCGGTAAAATTATTTAATTCAGCACAATATTTAATCTTGTTATGCATGCTTCGTATTGAATTGTGGATTATTAGTGTGCTAGTTAATATTTCAGGTGTTTTTCATTGCGTGGGGTTAAGGTTTGAATTTTTGGGTTATAAGTTTGTGTTGTGCTAATGTCTCTCAGGAAACATTTTCATAAAGAGATTAACCACAAAGGTCCTGATAGATTCAGGGGCCACTCACTCCTTTATCTCGGAAACATTCGCTAATTATTTGGACCTCAAGTCCATTGGGCTCGACGTGATCTATTCAGTGACAGTCCCATCAGGGGAAGAGCTATCAGCTACTAGTGTGGTCCGAGATATTGATGTAGAATTGTAGGGCCACCTGGTATATGCCGATCTAATAGTGTTGTCGATGTCAGAATTTGATATTATTTTGGGAATGGACTGGTTGACGAAGAACAGAGTTCTTATTGATTTTCAGAGGAGGTCAGTGTTGTTCAGACCATTGGGCATGAAACAGTTCCTGTTTGAGCCAGACAGATGGAGAGGTTTCCCTCGCATGATTTCCTGCATGCAGGCGCGGAGACTTATTTCTAAGGGGTGTCAGGCCTTCTTGGCCAGCATTCTTTCCGCACCTGACGTACCCTCTCCGTCTATATCTGAGGTACCAGTAGTCCGAGATTTTCCTGACGTTTTTCCAGATGACTTCACGGGTCTTCCACCAGAGAGAGAGGTGGAGTTTGCAATCGATCTTATGCCAGACACTGTGCCAACCTCTAAGGTACCGTACCGATTAGCTCCAACTGAGATGTTAGAACTCAAACAGCAGATTCAGGAGCTTTTGGACAAAGAATTCATCTGCCCTAGTTTCTCACCTTGGAGCGCACCCGTGCTATTTGTGAAGAAGAAAGACGGGAGCATGAGAATGTGCATCGATTACCTAGAGTTTAACAAGATAACAATAAAAAATAAATACCCACTACCAAGGATCGAGGACTTGTTTGATCAGTTGCAGGAGGCTACAATGTTTTCTAAGATAGATCTTCGATCTGGGTATCATCAGCTGAAGGTAAGATGTTCATAAGACGACCTTCAGAATCAGGTATGAGCATTACGAGTTCTTAGTAATGCCATTCGGACTGACGAATGCTCGAGCTATATTCATGGACCTCATGAACCGAGTATTTCAGCCTTATCTTGATCAATTCGTCATAGTATTCATTGACGATATTCTTATTTACTCGAAGAGCCATGAGGAGCACAGCCAGCATTTGAGGACGGTCTTACAGATCTTGCAGAGTCGCAAATTATTTGCGAAGTTCAATAAGTGTGAATTTTGGTTGGAGAAGGTAGCGTTTTTTGGTCACATAGTGTCTATCAGTGGGATTGAGATGGATCCAGCAAAGGTGGCAGCCGTTAAGGAATGAGTTGAGCCGAAGAATGCGTCAGAGATCCGCGGTTTTCTGGGCTTAGCCAGCTACTACTGTAAGTTTATTCAGGGATTTTCGTCAATAGCAGTGCCACTCACTTCACTGACCAAGAAGAATGCTAAATTCGTGTGAAGTGAAGAGTGTCAGAAGAGCTTTGATACTTTAAAGCAAGCTCTTATTTCAGTGCCAGTTCTAGCCATGCCATCAGGGCAAGGTAATTTTGTGTTATACGCCGATGCATCTAAGCTCAGGTTAGGCGCAGTGTTGATGCAACACGGTCGGGTTATAGATTATGCTTCCAGGCAGTTGAAGGTGCACGAGAAGAATTACCTGACTCATGATCTAGAATTAGCCGCCGTTGTCTTTGCATTGAAGATTTGGAGACACTACTTGTACGACGAAAAATGTCAGATATTCATTGATCACAAGAGTCTCAAGTATTTCTTCACGCAGAAAAAATTAAAAATGAGACAGAGACGTTTGTTAGAGTTGGGGAAAGACTATGATTGCGAAATTAGCTACCATCCAGGGAAAGCTAACGTTGTGGCAGATGCCTTGAGCAGAAAAATTGCAGTCATAGCACAGTTGTCAGTACAGAGACCCCTTCAGTCTGAGATTCAGAAGTTTGGCCTAGAGGTTTATCGTGAGGGCAGAGCTCCTAGGCTGTCTAATTTGACAGTCAAGTCTGATTTACTAGACCGAATCCATAGAGGACAGCCTTCAGATGAGCGATTGCAGAAATGGAGACTGAAGGATGAAGCCAAGGGCAGTGTACTCTACTCAGTGTCTGATAATGTGGGTGCCTAATGTTGATTCCATCAGAGATGATATTCTGTCAGAGGCACATGTATCTCCGTATTCCATTCATCCCGGAGGTACCAAAATATACAAAGATTTGCAGATTCTGTATTGGTGGCCAGGCATGAAGAGAGACATCCGCCGATGAGTATCAGAATGTCTCACTTGCCAACAAGTGAAAGCTGAACATCAGAGGCCAACAGAGATGCTTAAGCCACTCCCTATCCCTGAGTGGAAATGGAAGAATATCACTATGGACTTCGTTGTTGGGTTACCGAGGTCAGTCATCTGGGTTATAGTGGATCGACTCACTAAGCCAGCGCATTTCTTACCAGTGAAGACGACTTTCTCCATGACGCAGTATGCGGAGCTCTATATCAGGGAGATCGTTCGACTGTACGGAATCCCAGTTACTATCGTGTTCGACAGGGACTCGAGGTTCACATCGTCCTTTTGGAAGAGTCTACATGCAGCCATGGAGACGAAGTTGCTCTTCATTACAGCTTTTCACTCGCAGACAGATGGCCAGTCTGAGCGAGTGATTCAGATTTTAGAAGATTTGCTACGAGCTTGTGTGATCGATTTCCATGGAAATTGGGAATCGAAACTACCTCTAGTGGAGTATACATACAACAACAGTTTCCAAGCATCTATAGGTATGGCTACCTACGAGGCACTGTATGGAAGGAAGTGCAGATCACCGGTTCATTGGGATGAAGTTGGTGAAAGAGCAGAACTTGGTCCAGAGATTGTTCAGCAGAATGCAGATGTGGTGGTCAAGATCCGAGACAGGATGAAGACTGCCCAGAGTCGCCAAAAGAGTTATATTGATAAAAGAAGAAGGGATCTTGTAAGGTCCAAAAATTTAGACGACGTAAACCAACGGCATGCAAATCTAGGAATTCTGAAATTGGTTAATTAATTGATATTAATTGCTTAATTAATTATGTGACATGCATGATTTTATGTTAAATATGATTTAATTTCCATTTTTACATAAAACTGTATTTTAAGGAAATTTCAAGTTGCGATCGAAGAACGGAGACCAGGAGCTGAAAAACGTAAAATGTTTTTAGTAAATAATTGTTTTTAATTATTTAAAATATTATTGTGGGTTTTTCTTATTTTTGAAAATAAGGGGTTTTGAGGTGATTTTATACGCCGTGATATAAATTTTATCGGTGTTGGTTTTTCAACAAAAATATGAACTTTTTAGCAATCCGGCTATTTAATCTACCAACTATTTTACCAAAAACTATTTTAATATTTTATTTAAATCTTAATTGGACTAATGGGCTTAATTTGTTGGCTTGATAGGCCTAAAGCCTTGTTACTAATTAATTAGTATATATAATATGATAAAACTCCTATAACCCTACAATTCTTCTCGGCACTTTTCTGAAATCTATACCTAGATTACACGGCACACACAGGCTTAGAAATTAAGGCAAACTTTCGAGAATTTCCAAGGGAAATTCTTAGCCAAGGTTCTTGCTCCGTTCTTCGTCATCGTCAACGGTTTTTCGTGCGTAAATTACGCAAAGGCACGCCTATTCTTCCTTCAAACCATCAACACATCATATTATTTGTTTTATGCATGAATTTTTCGGAAAAACATAGCAGCATGTTGAATTTTCGTAACTCCATGTGCATGTGTTCTAAAGTGGTGTTTTAAATTACCAAAATCATGTTTTAATTTGTGTTAAGGGGCTGCCATGGTTAGGGTATGGATTAAGCATGTTTTTAAACTAGTTAGCGTCCAAAGAACACAACGAAAACGTTGCACATCATGAACATAACAGTAGATGGAACCAGCAGGTATCACATGTGGGTTGAGGGCTCGGTTTTGGGAGTTAAGGGCTTGGCTTGGGTTCGGATGGGACCGGGGCTGGGCTAGGACCAGGTATGAGTCGTGGAGAGAGTCCTAGACATGCTAGGACTCAAGACAAGTGGGCTGGGAGGAGTCCTATCCAAGAGGGACTCCTACCCGAGAGCTTGAAGGGAACATCACACGTTGTTGCTGCTGTGCAAGAAGAAAGAGGTTCGGCCAGGGGCTTTGGGCTGAGCTAGGTTTGGTCCTTAGGGTCCTAGGAGAGTGCTTGGGGGGCTGGTTCAAGGGGTGGCTCGATGGCTAGAGGGCTACCAACAGAAAACATGGAGCTCATGTGAAGGAAGGATTCTCGGCCAAGCATGTACGTATCTGGTGTTGTGCTTTGTGCGCGAGTTCAGGGTCTTGGGTTGGTCTGGGCTTGGGGTGGGCATGGTCCAGGGAAGGTTAAGGTCATGAGGGGTCAAGTGGTTAGGGGCTGGAAGTGTCCTAGTTCAATTAGGAGTCCTAAATATCTTAGGAGACACACACACAAAAACATGCAGAATTCGGGTCAAGTTCCAGGGGGCTTTTGAACGGGCTAGGGCTTGTTTTACGGGTTGGGATTGCACAGTAGGGTCCCTAGATAGGTTGGCTAAGTTTTGGCTCAAGGTGGCTTGGGCGTGGCTCGAGTAAATTAAGAGATGGCTCGGTGCGTTCGATAAGGTGTCAAAACGAAAATTTAAGAAGTAAAATTTAATCCATGGGTCCACGGGGGTGGCTCATGACTTGGAAGGGTAGAATAAATCTTTAAAATGTTATGTTTAAAATTTGGGATCAAAATAATGGGTTTTGGATTTGTTCGGGATTTAATCGCCGCACGAAACGCTAATTAACGAGTTAATTGAAACGCCTAGTTTTATGTTTTATAAAATTATGGAAAATTTGGTTTAAGCTTAAATAATTATTATAAGTCTAAGTTTTTAATTTGGGAATTTTATATTAAGGTTTGATTTAATTCGAGATTAAAATGCATTAATACGTCACATTTAAAGATTTATTTAAAAGTCCTCGATTTAAGCTAAATAAAAATATGAGAAAATTAATGTAGGCTTAAATAATTATTTGGGACATGTTAGAGTTAATGGAATTAAGAAAAAGTCAAAAACGTAAAATGTCGAGTCCAGGGGTAAAACGGTCTTTTCACACCTAGAAATTAGTAAACGTCATGGCAGTGCCCTGAATGTTGTTTTACATGCTAACATGATTATTTTCAATGATTGCGGATGTTTATGAATTTTTATATGTTAATATGTCTATTTTAAATGTTTAAGGATTTTCATATGTTAAATGGGTATTTTAAATGTTTATGATTTAAATGTCAAAATGTTATTTTAAATGTTTATGACGTTAAAATGTTGATTTTAAAACGTTTATGGCTTTTTATGATTTTAATATGTTAAATTACGATTTTTAAATATCTATGATTTTTATGATTTAAATATGAGCATTTAAAAGATATGTTGCATGCTTGGTTTCAAAAATAAAACGATATGTATATACATGATTTTTATTAAGTGATGATAACATGTTGAAGGATGTCAAGGGATTGTGACTACTACATGTTGGAAATATCGTGAGGGTTATGGTCCCAGTGGGAGCCCGACGATCGTGTTTTCTTGGATACGGATACGAATACGTGATACGAATATGAATACGTGATACGAATATGAATATGTTAATACGTTGGCCAAGGCCCAGTTGACGGGTGAGAGTGTCGCTGGTGTCCCCGCCGCCCAGTACTGTGGTTTTCTTTAGATGGATCCATCGCCCAATACGATCAAGAATACGAGTCACAATCACGAACTGAATTCAACATACACGAATATGAATATGAATATGAGGACATGAATATGTTGATATGAATATGGATATGAATATGAATATGTTTATGTTTATATGAAAATGTTTATGCGTAAGATTATGAAAACGTTTTTATTTAAAGTTTTATGCATCATGAAAATATTTACGAAAATGTTTATGTTTATGCATCTTCATGAAAATGATATTTTTAGTACAAGTATTTTTCACTGTTATATGTTAACTGTATTACGTATTACTTGTTATTAAAGGTAGGATGTGTTGAGTCTTTAGACTCATTAGGTGTGTTGATGCAGGTGATATTAATAATTATGATGTTGGAGGTCTTGATGGGTGACTTTGCTGGACTGTCGGTGCACGTAACCCGAGGACCAGCGCTTCTATTTCCGCATTTAAGTTTACGATTTTAAGTTAAAGATTTTTACGACATTTTATATATGCTTTTGAGGGATTTTTGAAAGGTTTAGTATGGGCTATTCTTTTCAAATTATTGCTTTTTAGGTTTGGTAAAACAGTAGACGATTTTATTTTCAACACTATTTCANACAATAAAAAGGGCAGACGTTTCAGTTGGTATCAGAGCCAAGGGTCCTGTAAAGGGTTGTGCCACCATCAGCGCCGGAAAGATCAGTCGTCAAGCTTCAATTTGTAAGTTTTACATGCTTTTATATGACTCGATATGATGTTACCTGCATGATGACATGAATAATATGATTATGCTATATGTTTACTAGCTTTTTGAGTATGTACACTTTGCATGCTTAAATTGCTAAAATGAATTACGATATGTCACATGATTAGAAAACCTAGATTTAAATGTATGTTGGTTATGTTAGAATTTGGAAAACGTTCAGATAAGATGCCTCCTAGACGTGCCCCTAGTAATGAGAACCGAGCAGAGAACAATGTGAACCATCAAGGGAATGCACCCCCACCACCTCCTCCGAGGGATGCTGCTACTCGAGCACTAGAAGGAATGGCTCGTCTCTTCGAGCAACAGATACAGCAGCAGCAGTTACAGCAGCAGCAGCTGCAACATCAGTTGCAACAGATGCAGCAGGCACCTAGGCCACAGCATGACATATATGTTCAGTTCTGGAGGCTAGGACCAAAGGAATTTTCTGGCACTGCCGATCCTTTTATTGCTGAGGGTTGGATCCGATCACTCGAGGTACACTTTCACTATCTGGACATGGGAGATGCGGACCGTGTGAGGTGTACCACTTATCTGTTGAGGGATGACTCTTCTCTATGGTGGGAAGGAGCCGAGCACGGTGTTGACCTTTCTACTCTTACTTGGGCGCAATTCAAGACGATATTCTACGAGAAGTATTTTACTGCTGATGCTAGAGGCCGGCTGAAGAGAGAGTTTATGAGCCTCCGTCAGGGAGACGTGTTTGTTGCTGAGTTTGTGAAGAAATTTGATAGGGGTTGTCACTTTGTACCCCTTATTGCTAGAGATGCGGAAGAAAAGCTTAGACATTTCATGGATGGCCTTCGACCTACCATTCGGGATAAGGTTATGATGATGTGTCCTGTGGATTATCCTACAGCAGTTACCTATGCATATCAGGCTGAGCAATCTTTGAAGGACATCGAGTTTGAGTTACAGCGTAAGAGGCAACAACATCAAAATAATAATCAGCCTAACAAGAAGCTTTATACGGGTTCTCCTAGACCTCAAGGGCCCCAACAGTCCCAAGGACAAAACCAACAACCAGGACCACCCAAGCCACCACCTGCAGCACCGAAGCCTGCAGAAGGGCAACCATGCAAGAAGTGCAATCGACTACACTATGGACCATGTGTGTGGGGTACTACAAAGTTCTTCATATGCAAGGAAGAAGGGCACAAGGCCGTTGACTGCCCAAAGAAGAATGCACCTACTAGGGGACGAGCATATGCTATGAATGCCAAAGAAGCGGAAAAGGGGGCGGACACTATGCTTAACATGGGTAACCTAGTCGTTTAACATTTTTATATTGCCTACTATTGCATGCAATGTTAAATTGGTTATTAGAAATTAATTGGGATCAAGAAGACATAAGAACATTTTAGAGCTTCGGTTTGACCAGAGTAGCGCAACGGAAGCATGGATTTTGGGATATTAGAATCAAAACTTAGGGTTAGTATGTATAAGCGAATTTCGAGGACGAAATTTTATTTAAGTGGGAGAGGAATTGTAAGGTCCAAAAATTTAGACGACGTAAACCAATGGCATGCAAATCTAGGAATTCTGAAATTGGTTAATTAATTGATATTAATTGCTTATTTAATTATGTGACATGCATGATTTTATGTTAAATATGATTTAATTTCCATTTTTACATAAAACTGTATTTTAAGGAAATTTCAAGTTGCGATCGAAGAACGGAGACCGGGAGCTGAAAAACGTAAAATGTTTTTAGTAAATAATTGTTTTTAATTATTTAAAATATTAATGTGGGTTTTTTCTTATTTTTGAAAATAAGGGGTTTTGAGGTGATTTTATACGCCAGGATATAAATTTTATCGGTGTTGGTTTTTCAACAAAAATATGAACTTTTTAGCAACCCGGCTATTTAATCTACCAACTATTTTACCAAAAACTATTTTAATATTTTATTTAAATCTTAATTGGACTAATGGGCTTAATTTGTTGGCTTGATAGGCTTAAAGCCTTGTTACTAATTAATTAGTATATATAATATGATAAAACTCCTATAACCCTACAATTCTTCTCGGCTCTTTTCTGAAATCTATACCTTGATTACAAGGCACACACATGCTTAGAAATTAAGGCAAACTTTCGAGAATTTCCAAGGGAAATTCTTAGCCAAGGTTCTTGCTCCGTTCTTCGTCATCGTCAACGGTTTTTCGTGCGTAAATTACGTAAAGGCACGCCTATTCTTCCTTCAAACCATCAACACATCATATTAATTGTTTTATGCATGAATTTTTCTGAAAAACATAGCAGCATGTTGAATTTTCGTACCTCCATGTGCATGTGTTCTAAAGTCGTGTTTTAAATTACCAAAATCATGTTTTAATTTGAGTTAAGGGGCTGCCATGGTTAGGGTATGGATTAAGCATGTTTTTAAACTAGTTAGAGTCCAAAGAACACAACGAAAACGTTGCACATCATGAACATAACAGTAGATGGAACCAGCAGGTATCACATGTGGGTTGAGGGCTCGGTTTTGGGAGTTAAGGGCTTGGCTTGGGTTCGGATGGGACCGGGGCTGGGCTAGGACCAGGTATGAGTCGGGGAGAGAGTCTTAGCCATGCTAGGACTCAAGACAAGTGGGCTGGGAGAAGTCCTATCCAAGAGGGACTCCTACCCGAGAGCTTGAAGGGAACAGAGCACGTTGTTGCTGCTGTGCAAGAAGAAAGAGGTTCGGCCAGGGGCTTTGGGCTGAGCTAGGTTTGGTCCTTAGGGTCCTAGGAGAGTGCTTGGTGGGCTGGTTCAAGGGGTGGCTCGATGGCTAGAGGGCTACCAACAGAAAACATGGAGCTCATGTCAAGGAAGGATTCTCGGCCAAGCATGTACATATCTGGTGCTGTGCTTTGTGCGCGAGTTCAGGGACTTGGGTGTTAGAGTAGATGCCCTGCAAGCCAACTGTTGACTAGGGATTTTATTGACTCAGTTGTAATTAACAATCTTTATTTTAATATAATTCATTATTTTATGGTTTGTTATTTCTTTATCTGTATACCCATGTTATCAAACATAGATAAAGACCTTGATTATACTTTAATACAAATGAATCGTAATTCGATGTTGAAACTCGTTTGTAAATACTGTATGATCTAAATTCGTTCCTAGTCAATTTAGCCGCCTAAAACAGGGATAAAGGTCGCTTGAGCTCGAGACTATCATCTGTGATGTTGTGTACTGCGTTTCTTGGTAAGGGCATAGAGATGTCCAAACATGCAGGTGAGTAGTCATATGATGATTATACCGAACTACCCTCCCTCGGACTTTCCAAGTGGTTATCATTCATCGAGAGGATAAGTCCGTGGTTATGATTGTACACCATTAGTCCTTACAACCCGGGACAACACTGAGGCTCTATATGCGAGGGCTGTGCTTTGACTCGGTTACTGGCTCCAGGAGAGTCATCAGGTGGCGAGGTTGGGTACAGTTGCGAAACATATAGGAGCCAGTGCATTGTAGTCGGGGATTCACGGCTCACCTGCGGGTGTGGATATCCTATGTGATCTGATGAAATTATAGCGCATGGAATCTCTGGCCAGAGTATGAGATGTACGTTAGAGAAGGAGTTCTCGAACGGTACATGCGATGCCACTATTTATAGTTATCAAATAGTTATCGAATTAATATGCAACTCTCGATGAACCAATGGTTGCAGATTCGATCGGGATATATGAGATGAAGGGACCGTAATGTACGTTAATCATAATCGACTGGTTCTTGCAGGCACTATCAGTGATACTTAGGGGATCATGGGGCGATGCTACTAGACGCTCTTACCATGATCTGATGGGTGTAATCAGAAATGAGTTCTGACATTCTTGATCAAAGTGTTGATGAAAAGAATGGGGCTAACTAGGGTAAGCCCGAATAAAGGATTATGTCCTGAATCACAAAGAGTTGTGAACCCACGGCTAGCTGTATCTCTGAACCATTGAGGGTCACACAAGTACTGGATCGTTTGTTCCCGTTGAGAGAATAAATTTAAGAAGTTGAATTTATATTATATAGTAAATTCAAGAAGTTGAATTTATGATAATTAAATTTTGAGAGAATAAATTCAAAGAGTTGAATGTATAAAATTTGAGTATTTAATTTATTAATCTCAAAATGTTGGGTTTATTAGATATTAAATTTTGGAGGTGATATAAATTCAAGGAGTTGAATTTATAATTTGCATAATAAATAAAAATGTTGAATTTATAAATGATTTAATTTATTAAACTCAAAAGTTGAGCTTATTAATTAATAAATTAAATATGGTTGGTAATAAGTTTAATGGGCTTGCAAGAGTAGAAGTCCAACATATTAAATAATTAAAGTTGTTAATGGACCTTGATTAATTGATTAAATTAGTTGGACTATTCCAATTAATTAATCAAGCCCATTAATGTTAATTTAAGGGCTCAATTATTATACTATAATAATTAGGTCATGGATTATTATAAATAGGGATGGAGAGTCAAAACCCTAGCCACCACAATAAGCAATTTTCGAAATTCAGCTTCTTCTTCCTCCAAAATTTCGGCCTCCTTGATTTCTTTTCATAGTATGAGCCGCCTCTCAAATTTCAATCTCCTACGTAAAATATCTTCCATATTTTCTAGTGCAAATTGTAAGAGGAATACATTATCTAGTCGTGGACTTGATAGGAGGATTTCTTGAAGAAAGTTCGAAGGAATCAACAAGAGCTAATCCGTTTATACCGGATTAGTTGGAGTCCAGTGATTTAATTCACAAATGTATAATTTTCTGAACATCCTATGTATGTTTAATTCGTGAAAACCATACGAGTGTCCAAAAGTTATTTTGTTTTCAAAATAAAATAAAAATTTTAAAACTTCCGCTGCGTTTGGGCACGTAGAAAACCGAGATCCAACAGTGGTATCAGAGCCAGGTTTTTCTAAATAGTATGGTTTTATATTGAATAATTTGTTTCTAACCACACAAGAAAATTATCAGAAAATAGATGCACCATAAGAATTATTTTTTTTCAGAAAACAAAAAAAAAAAAATTTTAATCTGCCCGGAACTGTTCCGGGCAGTCCGTGCGCGCAGGGACGCGCACGGCAGCGCGCAGCGTAGGGACGCCAGCGCGCAGTGCACAGCGCCACGCTCGCCTGTGCGCGCCTGCGCGCACAGGGGTGCCGCCACTGCCCGAAACGTTCGGGCAGCGAGGGCGGCTGCCCGGGATCGTCTCAGGAAGTGTGTTGGATGATGGGCTTGAACTGTTTGGGCCTAGGGTGCAATTTTTTGATTTTTCAAATTTTGGGCAAAATTGATATTTTTGAAAATTGATTCAATTTTTATTTTGAAAATTAATTTTTAAAATTAATAATTTTCTTGAAAAATAAATAATTAGAATATGATTTTAATTATTTATGGTAAAAATGAGTTTTTACAAGAAATCAATTATTATTGATTTAATTGGAAATTAAATAAAAGTGTTTATTTAATTTATTAAATTCTTTAATAATTGTGGTGGTTAGTGATAAAATTATTAGATATGATTTATCAGTTAATTAAATTTGTTTAATTAATTGATGTTAATATCTGATATTAAATGCATGAAGGATGATCGAGAGCCTTGACCAATGTGTTAGGTGTATGTTAGGATATTTTACTGTTTTTATTCATTTTGTTAATATTTGATATTATTAAAGTGGGCCTGGTTTATGGCCCGTTCCCACCCCCATGAGATGTATCCCTTATGTG
>NC_133318.1:12897862-12951555 GCF_012295235.1 Primulina huaijiensis
AAGATGTTCATAAGACGACCTTCAGAATCAGGTATGAGCATTACGAGTTCTTAGTAATGCCATTCGGACTGACGAATGCTCCAGCTATATTCATGGACCTCATGAACCGAGTATTTCAGCCTTATCTTGATCAATTCGTCATAGTATTCATTGACGATATTCTTATTTACTCGAAGAGCCATGAGGAGCACAGCCAGCATTTGAGGACGGTCTTACAGATCTTGCAGAGTCGCAAATTATTTGCGAAGTTCAATAAGTGTGAATTTTGGTTGGAGAAGGTAGCGTTTTTTGGTCACATAGTGTCTATCAGTGGGATTGAGATGGATCCAGCAAAGGTGGCAGCCGTTAAGGAATGAGTTGAGCCGAAGAATGCGTCAGAGATCCGCGGTTTTCTGGGCTTAGCCAGCTACTACTGTAAGTTTATTCAGGGATTTTCGTCAATAGCAGTGCCACTCACTTCACTGACCAAGAAGAATGCTAAATTCGTGTGAAGTGAAGAGTGTCAGAAGAGCTTTGATACTTTAAAGCAAGCTCTTATTTCAGTGCCAGTTCTAGCCATGCCATCAGGGCAAGGTAATTTTGTGTTATACACCGATGCATCTAAGCTCAGGTTAGGCGCAGTGTTGATGCAACACGGTCGGGTTATAGCTTATGCTTCCAGGCAGTTGAAGGTGCACGAGAAGAATTACCTGACTCATGATCTAGAATTAGCCGCCGTTGTCTTTGCATTGAAGATTTGGAGACACTACTTGTACGACGAAAAATGTCAGATATTCATTGATCACAAGAGTCTCAAGTATTTCTTCACGCAGAAAAAATTAAAAATGAGACAGAGACGTTTGTTAGAGTTGGGGAAAGACTATGATTGCGAAATTAGCTACCATCCAGGGAAAGCTAACGTTGTGGCAGATGCCTTGAGCAGAAAAATTGCAGTCATAGCACAGTTGTCAGTACAGAGACCCCTTCAGTCTGAGATTCAGAAGTTTGGCCTAGAGGTTTATCGTGAGGGCAGAGCTCCTAGGCTGTCTAATTTGACAGTCAAGTCTGATTTACTAGACCGAATCCATAGAGGACAGCCTTCAGATGAGCGATTGCAGAAATGGAGACTGAAGGATGAAGCCAAGGGCAGTGTACTCTACTCAGTGTCTGATAATGTGGGTGCCTAATGTTGATTCCATCAGAGATGATATTCTGTCAGAGGCACATGTATCTCCGTATTCCATTCATCCCGGAGGTACCAAAATATACAAAGATTTGCAGATTCTGTATTGGTGGCCAGGCATGAAGAGAGACATCCGCCGATGAGTATCAGAATGTCTCACTTGCCAACAAGTGAAAGCTGAACATCAGAGGCCAACAGAGATGCTTAAGCCACTCCCTATCCCTGAGTGGAAATGGAAGAATATCACTATGGACTTCGTTGTTGGGTTACCGAGGTCAGTCATCTGGGTTATAGTGGATCGACTCACTAAGCCAGCGCATTTCTTACCAGTGAAGACGACTTTCTCCATGACGCAGTATGCGGAGCTCTATATCAGGGAGATCGTTCGACTGTACGGAATCCCAGTTACTATCGTGTTCGACAGGGACTCGAGGTTCACATCGTCCTTTTGGAAGAGTCTACATGCAGCCATGGAGACGAAGTTGCTCTTCATTACAGCTTTTCACTCGCAGACAGATGGCCAGTCTGAGCGAGTGATTCAGATTTTAGAAGATTTGCTACGAGCTTGTGTGATCGATTTCCATGGAAATTGGGAATCGAAACTACCTCTAGTGGAGTATACATACAACAACAGTTTCCAAGCATCTATAGGTATGGCTACCTACGAGGCACTGTATGGAAGGAAGTGCAGATCACCGGTTCATTGGGATGAAGTTGGTGAAAGAGCAGAACTTGGTCCAGAGATTGTTCAGCAGAATGCAGATGTGGTGGTCAAGATCCGAGACAGGATGAAGACTGCCCAGAGTCGCCAAAAGAGTTATATTGATAAAAGAAGAAGGGATCTTGTAAGGTCCAAAAATTTAGACGACGTAAACCAACGGCATGCAAATCTAGGAATTCTGAAATTGGTTAATTAATTGATATTAATTGCTTAATTAATTATGTGACATGCATGATTTTATGTTAAATATGATTTAATTTCCATTTTTACATAAAACTGTATTTTAAGGAAATTTCAAGTTGCGATCGAAGAACGGAGACCGGGAGCTGAAAAACGTAAAATGTTTTTAGTAAATAATTGTTTTTAATTATTTAAAATATTATTGTGGGTTTTTCTTATTTTTGAAAATAAGGGGTTTTGAGGTGATTTTATACGCCGGGATATAAATTTTATCGGTGTTGGTTTTTCAACAAAAATATGAACTTTTTAGCAACCCGGCTATTTAATCTACCAACTATTTTACCAAAAACTATTTTAATATTTTATTTAAATCTTAATTGGACTAATGGGCTTAATTTGTTGGCTTGATAGGCCTAAAGCCTTGTTACTAATTAATTAGTATATATAATATGATAAAACTCCTATAACCCTACAATTCTTCTCGGCACTTTTCTGAAATCTATACCTAGATTACACGGCACACACAGGCTTAGAAATTAAGGCAAACTTTCGAGAATTTCCAAGGGAAATTCTTAGCCAAGGTTCTTGCTCCGTTCTTCGTCATCGTCAATGGTTTTTCGTGCGTAAATTACGCAAAGGCACGTCTATTCTTCCTTCAAACCATCAACACATCATATTATTTGTTTTATGCATGAATTTTTCGGAAAAACATAGCAGCATGTTGAATTTTCGTAACTCCATGTGCATGTGTTCTAAAGTGGTGTTTTAAATTACCAAAATCATGTTTTAATTTGTGTTAAGGGGCTGCCATGGTTAGGGTATGGATTAAGCATGTTTTTAAACTAGTTAGAGTCCAAAGAACACAACGAAAACGTTGCACATCATGAACATAACAGTAGATGGAACCAGCAGGTATCACATGTGGGTTGAGGGCTCGGTTTTGGGAGTTAAGGGCTTGGCTTGGGTTCGGATGGGACCGGGGCTGGGCTAGGACCAGGTATGAGTCGTGGAGAGAGTCCTAGACATGCTAGGACTCAAGACAAGTGGGCTGGGAGGAGTCCTATCCAAGAGGGACTCCTACCCGAGAGCTTGAAGGGAACATCACACGTTGTTGCTGCTGTGCAAGAAGAAAGAGGTTCGGCCAGGGGCTTTGGGCTGAGCTAGGTTTGGTCCTTAGGGTCCTAGGAGAGTGCTTGGGGGGCTGGTTCAAGGGGTGGCTCGATGGCTAGAGGGCTACCAACAGAAAACATGGAGCTCATGTGAAGGAAGGATTCTCGGCCAAGCATGTACGTATCTGGTGTTGTGCTTTGTGCGCGAGTTCAGGGTCTTGGGTTGGTCTGGGCTTGGGGTGGGCATGGTCCAGGGAAGGTTAAGGTCATGAGGGGTCAAGTGGTTAGGGGCTGGAAGTGTCCTAGTTCAATTAGGAGTCCTAAATATCTTAGGAGACACACACACAAAAACATGCAGAATTCGGGTCAAGTTCCAGGGGGCTTTTGAACGGGCTAGGGCTTGTTTTACGGGTTGGGATTGCACAGTAGGGTCCCTAGATAGGTTGGCTAAGTTTTGGCTCAAGGTGGCTTGGGCGAGGCTCGAGTAAATTAAGAGATGACTCGGTGCGTTCGATAAGGTGTAAAAACGGAAATTTAAGAAGTAAAATTGAATCCTTGGGTTCACGGTGGTGACTCATGACTTGGAAGGGTAGAATAAATCTTTAAAATGTTATGTTTAAAATTTGGGATCAAAATAATGGGTTTTGGATTTGTTCAGGATTTAATCGACGCACGAAACGCTAATTAACGAGTTAATTGAAACGCCTAGTTTTATGCATTATAAAATTATGGAAAATTTGGTTTAAGCTTAAATAATTATTTGGGACATGTTAGAGTTAATGGAATTAAGAAAAAGTCAAAAACGTAAAATGTCTAGTCCAGGGGTAAAACGGTCTTTTCACACCTAGAAATTAGTAAACGTCAGGACAGTGTCCTGAATGTTGTTTTACATGCTAACATGATTATTTTCAATGATTTCAGATGTTTATGAATTTTTATATGTTAATATGTCTATTTTAAATGTTTTAGGATTTTCATATGTTAAATGGGTATTTTAAATGTTTATGATTTAAATGTCAAAATGTTATATTAAATGTTTATGACGTTAAAATGTTGATTTTAAAACGTTTATGGATTTTTATGATTTTAATATGTTAAATTACGATTTTTAAATATCTATGATTTTTATGATTTAAATATGAGCATTTAAAAGATATGTTGCATGCTTGGTTTCAAAAATAAAACGATATGTATATACATGATTTTTATTAAGTGATGATAACATGTTGAAGGATGTCAAGGGATTGTGACTACTACATGTTGGAAATATCGTGAGGGTTATAGTCCTAGTGGGAGCCCGACGATCGTGTTTTCTTGGATACGGATACGAATATGAATACGTGATACGAATACGAATATGTTAATACGTTTGCCAATGCCCAGTTGACGGGTGAGAGTGTCGCTGGTGTCCCCACCGCTCAGTACTGTGGTTTTCTTTAGATGGATTCATCGCCCAATACGATCAAGAATACGAGTCACAATCACGAACTGAATTCAACATACACGAATATGAATATGAATATGAGGACATGAATATGTTGATATGAATATGGATATGAATATGAATATGTTTATGTTTATATGAAAATGTTTATGCGTAAGATTATGAAAACGTTTTTATTTATAGTTTTATGCATCATGAAAATATTTACGAAAATGTTTATGTTTATGCATCTTCATGAAAATGATATTTTTAGTACAAGTATTTTTTACTGTTATATGGTAACTGTATTACGTATTACTTGTTATTAAAGGTAGGATGTGTTGAGCCTTTAGACTCATTAGGTGTGTTGATGCAGGTGATATTAATAATTATGATGTTGGAGGTCTTGATGGGTGACTTTGCTGGACTGTCGGTGCACGTAACCCGAGGACCAGCGCTTCTATTTCCGCATTTAAGTTTACGATTTTAAGTTAAAGATTTTTACGACATTTTACATATGCTTTTGAGGGATTTTTGAAAGGTTTAGTATGGGCTATTCTTNAATGTGCTATTCTTTTCAAATTATTGCTTTTTAAGTTTGGTAAACAGTAGACGATTTTATTGTCAACACTATTTCACGTGATTTTTAAAATGCTACTTGGTTGATGTTTTATTTTAAAGAGAAAAATATTTTATGTGAGGGCCGAAGTTTAGAAAAAAAAAATTTTTCTAGTACTTTTTAAGCAATAAAAAGGACAGACGTTTCAGATCTTGAGTTTGCCGTATGTGATCACTTCTTTGTAAAAATAGCACCTATGAAGGGTGTTATGAGATTTGGGAAAAGAGGCAAGCTGAGTCCGAGGTTTATTGGGCCGTTTGAGATCTTTGACAGAGTTGGGACATTAGCTTATCGTGTAGCCCTACCGCCGAATCTAGTCGGAGTACATAATGTGTTCTACGTCTCGATGTTGAGGAAGTATCTAGCCAATCCTTCGCACGTGTTGAGCTATGAACCGTTGCATCTTGCTTCAGATCTGTCGTATAAGGAAAGACCCGTCCAAATCCTAGACAGACAGAAGCATAGGCTTCTGAACAAAGTGACCAAGTTGGTCAAAGTCCGGTGGTTAAATCAATCAGTGGAGGAAGCCACTAGGGAGACCGAAGCAGATATGAGGGACCGCTACCCGGAATTGTTTGGTAAGAGTTAATTTCGAGGACGAAATTTATTTAAGTGGGGGAGGAACTGTAGAGCCAAAAATCAGTACACGTAAAACCCATGCACTTAATTAACTGTTAAATCATTTCTTTAAAATTTAAATTAAGTATTTGCCATGCATGATTTATTTAAATACATTATTTTTTTAACTATTTATGTTTATGTGATGCACGTTAAAATATTTTCTCGAGTTTCATGTTTTAGGCGATTATTCGATGCGGGATCGAGGAAAAGAGACGGGCGACGATTTTTGGCAATTTTAAATGTGGTATTTTATTTTAAATTAGAATTGGGGCATTTTAAATTTTTTAATTAGCTTTAGCATTTTAAAAGCCTAATTTAATTATTAGGTGATTTTAAGATTTTTAAACTTTTAAGTAATTGTCACTTATGCTTTTTATTTTAAATTAAGAGAGTTTTCTTTTCAGTTAAAAAAGGGGTTAGTATTTTAATTAGTTTGTTAACTATTAATTAAGCACAATTTTATTCACTAATTAACCCAAAACTCACACACACACCACTAACACACACACTTACTTACACGCTTAAACACACAACACACACATACACATTTTATTTTCAGATTTTTATTGGAGAAACCTAGGGTTCTTTGAGTTCAAAGCAGCCCCCTCCCTCTACAATCTCCAGCAAATTTTCGTGTATTTTATTCAAGGAAATCGAGCTACAATCGTCCCGGATCAAGCCTCGCTCCGTTTCCGCTTCGGTATTGCAGTATCGTGAGTTTTTCATATCAAAAGGCACGTATATTCTATTTTTCCTGCGTCGATCATGTCATAGTATGTGTTGTGATGTTTTTATGCGTAAAAATCCATGTTTGATGTGCAAAGTTTGAGCAGGGAATGTTTCGATCGAATTTTGAACGCTTTTGGATCTAATAATTTCGTTTTTGCTGTATATTCGAGTACTGCGATTTTTTGCTCAAATTACGTTTTATGAAAATTATGTTATTGATGTATTTTTGAAGTTTATTTGTTGCAGGCTTCGTTGGGAACGTTGGGTGACTGCTGCTACATTTAAGTATTGTGAGTATGATGTGGGGTTGATGTTTTGTGCTTCGTCTCGGGTCGATAAGCACTTTGTTGCATTAGAAGTCGTAGGAAGTAATTTGGTGTCAAAATTCATGTTTATGGGTTATGTTGCGTAGTTGTTGTGAGTCATTGTTTTGGGGACATTTGTTTGAGTTGAATCCTTGTCATAGCGTCCTAAGATGAGTCAAGTTGCATCGGTTCGAGTCGTTTGTGCGTTACTTTTAAAATTGCATCAAAAGGTGTTATTTTGGGTTGGTTGTGCGCAGGATTAGCACCGCAGCACTCGCAAGGGAGCGCCGCAGTGCCCGTTCTGCGCAAGCCTGGCGCCGCGGCGCTGCCTTTGTGGCGCCGCAGCGCTAGGCATGCGGCATTGCTAGCGCCGCGGCGCTAGGCAGTGCCGCAGCACAGCACTGTCCAGCGCCTAGGCGCTCATCTATGACTTTTTAAAACACTATTTTAAGCTCATGTCTTCTATGTTTTGGGAAATGTTCACACATCATTTTAGGATTTGTTTCGGGGGTTGATGTCATGGCTTAGTACAATGATTAAATGAGGTCAAGTCCCGAACGATTTAGAACGTCATAAGAAAATTGTCATTTTGGGTGGTGAGAACGATTATTATGTCTAAGTATGGAAATTAAGTGCTTGAAATATTGTTAGTATGTGCAGCAGTAGCCCCGAGCGAGACCCAACGAATCCATCAACGTTTTGTAAGTATGTTCGACGTGCAAAAGAAAATATTTTTAAGTTTTTGAGTTATGTTAAATGTTTTGTGACCAAATTATATATAGGATTGGAAAGCGGTAAAGCATGACCAGGGACCAATCCACCCCGTTAAAACATGAAAGGGTTTAGATCAGGATTGGAAAGCAGTAAATCATGACCAGAGACCAATCCACCCGTTAAAGCATGAACGAGGATCTCATGTATGTGGCAGTGGATTTTCCCTGTTATCCCAGTACTGTGGTTTAGTCTGATCAGGCACATTATGTATGCTCAAGTATGTATAATGCAAGCATGTTACCAAATTTTTCATGACTATGGCACGTCTACGTTATGCTATTACGTTCAAGTTCCAAGCACGTTTTTGTTATCATGTTCAAGTTCATGTTTCTAGTAAGTACACTCTATTTTGAAGATGCATGTGGTTTTATTACATATTACTTGTTAATTTCAGTTTATACGTGTTGAGTCTTTAGACTCACTAGACTTGATCGATGCAGGTAAGGAGGATGTTGAGGAGACTAGGGGTGGAGACCAAGGAGCTGGCTTGGACTGAGCATGAGGCTAAACCCGAGGACTGCCCAAGTCTTTTTAAGAATTTATGAAAAGTTTCAAATACTCTGATTTCACGTTACCGTTTACGATTTTTTAAACAAGTATTTTAGCAAACCTTATTTGAGATCTTTTGTTGCCAATATTTTGGAATGAATAATGAGTGATAGTTTATTTTCGTATTTAAGATAATTTTTAATTCTTCCTAAATTTTAATTAGTTTAAAAGTTTCGGTACGTTACACTTTGTATCTCTTTTGCTACATCATTCATGTAATATATATATCTGATGTGTGTATGATGCATGAAATTATTCGTTCGATCCATGAACAGGAAGGATTCTTTTCGGTTTTCATCAATGGCATGCATTTCTTTTAAATGTTACTCATGTTTTCTGATATGTGGTGCGAAGGGGGCTGCTGTGTTAGGTCGTCAAGGGCATGTGCAGATCGAGAGTGTGAAGTGTAGGCACAGGAGTGTGAAGTTGATTGGGTTTTGGTCGAAACCATGAGGGTCATGTAGATCGGGACTTTGTGCAGGGGTTCGGTCCTTTGTTTCTTGTACACCAACCACGCAAAGGCCTTCACCAGCCCTGGACCAGACCCTGGTGGGTCTGAGTTGGGGTCTGGGATGGCTCGAGCCATGCTAGAAACAAGAGAACGGGCGATCGGGCGAGGGAAAGGCGATTTGGTCTCAGTAGGGAGCTTGTTGCGATTTCCAGGTTCCTAGCGGTTTGGAGCGTGCATGGGGTCAATGTCTTGGTTCTGTGAGGTGCCTCAGGGTCTGTTCTAGGTCCTTGAGGGCTTGGATCGTGGCTAGTGCCGTCAGGGTAGGCTAGGACATGAGTTTTGGGAAGGTGATTGTAGGGGAATGCAAATAAGGAAGGGCCAAGTGGTTTGGTAATTTTTTGGAATTCAACCGTGAGTCAAGGGGCTTGAATTGAGGGGTTTCAGGAACATTATAGAATTCTTAAGTCATTGTTAAAAGTTGGGAACATTTGGGTTGAGTTTCGAGTCGATTCGGGTTAAAATCGGGACCCCGGTCCAAGTTTTAAAACGAATCAATTAAGTTTGAGTTTGGGCTCGAGTTTACGTCTACAAGTACTTTTAAAAATGTTTTGGGACATTTTAAGGAGTTTGATAAGCTTCGGGTCAATTTTAGAGGTCCACAGGTGAAACGATAATTTTCAGGTTCAAAGGGCGAAATGGTCATTTTGCACCCGGGACGAGATTTTGGTCCTTGCAGCGCCCTGACCACAAATTCATGATATTTTAAATTTTTATGCATCATGTTTACGATTTTTAAGCAATTATGATACATATGTTGCAAGCTTGGTTTAAAGGAAAAATTACGTATATGCATGTTTTTATTAAGTGATGATTATGATGTTATTTTTGAAGGATGAGATTTGGTTATGACTGATGATGTATGTGTATACGATGACATGAGATATGATGAACTGAGGCCCAGGCTTAGTGGATGAGTAATGCTGTCGCTGATGTCCCCCCAGCCCAGTACTGTGGTTATACGTAGATGGATCCATCGATAGAGCTGATACGAAAGCCACAACTAATAAACTGAATTCAATTAAAAGAAAATGTATACGTTTATGATGACATGAGAAGACATGATTTGACACGTTATGATTTTACGCGACATGTTTATGTTCATGTGTTTAAGTTATTGAAAGTTATGTTGAGGATGATATTTTTCATTGCGGTGTGCCTGTATATATACTTGTTATTACTGGTACAGGTGTGTTGAGTCTTTAGACTCACTAGACGTATGTGATGCAGGTGAGTTCGATGTCAAGGAGACTGGAAGTGCTGGACTCTGAGTCAGCGGACCTGGTGGGCGACACGACCCGAGGACCTATGATTTTTCCGCACATTATGATTTTATGTTTTGGAGAGGATACAATGATTTTATACGCTGTTTTATTTTACAGTTGATGTTAGGATTTTACTTGCCTTTACTCCGTTATGTTATTTATTTGTAATTTCTTATGAAAATTTTTAAATGATACTTTTAAGTAGGATTGCATGCATGCGATAGATTAGGTGGTTTTTATTCAATACGACTCAAGATGAAAAATTTCAAGAAACTTATTTTCTACTAAGAAGTAGATTCAGAATTAAGATAAGGAATGATAAATAGATTGGTCGACGAAATGTAAACCAAAGACTGAACCTTGATATATCCCAGAACAATAGTCCGTTCTCTGTCACCGAGGACCGGCGAAGGTAGCCCATGTCCGGTCGACCTTGATTGCAACGGTAATCGGTAGTTTTGAGCAAGGCAAGGTCGTGAATCTTAGTCCTATTCTGCGCGCGATTTGTCATCCGTTTGGGTAATAATTTCACTCGATTATTTGGGTCATTTGAGGTTGTTTGAGATGTATTATAGTAGTTTTAAGTAGCTGATGGATCTGGCACTCGATAAGAACACGCGAAGAGTGTGAAGGTGTCGTGCGCGACAGCTGGAGTTGCTTTTGTTGTGATTTCTTATGTTATGAGTATGCTCTTTATTCGCATTAAGAACGTTGCTTACCTTCGCTGATTTCTCGATTATTCTTTACAGTTTTATTATAAGAAAAATTAGCTTCTTTTAATTTTGGGTTTTATAATGTAATGCGCTGAGAATTGGATGATTGTGGAACCCTTTTGTTTTCACTGTTATTTCTTAGCTGTATTACAATTTAGAAGTAAAAGAAAGGCATAATGGAAATTCATTAGCTACATTGTCCATCTACTAGGCTCTTCGCAATTAAGTGCTGCTGCTTGATTTTATTATCAATTATGTTCCTCCTTGAAAGTTTTGAATGGTTGGGAACCTGTGTGTGATTTTCCTTTTACTTCTTAAAGTAAAGTTAGTACAAGTCTTGTTATCGGTGCACCTTATTTTATTTGTGGTTGTTGCTTGTCATTGAAAGAAAATGATTTGTATTTGAAGCAGAAATGATTAATGTGGTTCTTTTGTGTAATGTAGATTAGATACAGAGCGTGTTTGTGTGAAATGTGAACTATTTCCAACGCATTTAGGTGTATGTTGATCTGGGAAGTTCGCAAGAGTCTTACTAGCTTACTTTGGGTAAGGAGTAGCTACATGAATTCAACCATTAACCAACTTATATCATTTAAATATAAAGTTTAAAACAATTTTTGGTGTTTGTAACAACATTCTCTTTATGTATACATGTGTGTGTGTATATATATTAAAAAGATAGTCTATCAATAAAAGATTTTTTAATATTATTTCAAATTGTTTTGAAGGGGTTGGGCTTATTGTTAGCTGAGTAGTTGTACCAAGTATGGACAAAGAATGGATGTCAAAAGATAGGCTATCACATGAATTTGATGTTGGAGTATAGTCTTTCTTGCAGTTTGCGCTAAAAAATACTATCCATTCTGATGCAATACCTTGTCCATGTGCAAGATGTGGTAATCAATAGAAGAAAAATGTTGAAACTATCAGGGCACATTTGTATTGTAATGGTATGGATTTGACATATCATACATGGATATGGCATGGGGAAAGATCTACGAAAGGGAACTCAATGAATGATAATGATCGAGTAGGACAAGATGAACACAAATCATTTAGTGAGGAACCTATAGATATGGTGCATTGTGTATATGAAAGTTATGCTGAGAATCCAAGCCAATTCAATAAGCTACTTGAAGACGCAGATAAACCTTTATATATCCTGGATGTGCTAAATTCACAAAGTTATCTGCAGTTGTGAAATTATTTAACTTGAAGGAAAAATATAGTTGGAGCGATAAAAGTTTCATTGATCTACTTATTTTGTTTGAGAAATGCTTCCTGATCACAATGAATTGCCTTCATCTATGTATGATGCAAAGAAAAGCTTACGCTCATTGGGGATGGACTATGTGAAAATTCATGCTTGTTCTAATGATTGTATCTTATACCGGAAAGAGTACGAAGATTTTGCAAATTGCCCTACTTGCGGGACGTCAAGGTGGAAGTTGGGCAACAAATCGAAGGTAAATGAAGGAATTCCTGCAAAGGTCTTGTGGTATTTCCCACCTATTCCAAGATTTCAAAGAATGTTTCGGAATAAGGCGATATCCAAGGAGTTAAATTGGCATGCTGATAAAAGAATTCGTGATGGATACTTGCGTCATCCAGCTGATTCGCCGTCTTGGAAATTAGTTGATCGCATGTGGCCAGATTTTGCTTATGAGCCAAGAAATCTTAGATTGGCTATATCAGCAGACGGAATAAATCCTCATAGTTTGATGAGTTCTGCATATAGTTGTTGGCCTGTTTTAATGATCACATACAATCTTTCACCATGGTTGTGTATGAAGAGAAAATTTGTGATGCTCACTTTGTTGATATCTGGTCCCAGACAACCGGGTAATGATATTGATGTTTACTTAGCACCTCTTATTGACGGCTTAAAATGCTTATGGGATAAAGGTGTTGAAGCATATGATGCATATCGAGAAGAAAGTTTCTCTCTTAGAGCTGTTCTACTATGGACAATCAATGATTTTCCTGCATATGGGAACATGTTTGGATGTGTTGTGAAAGGATATCATGCATGTCCTATTTGTGCAGAAGAAACATATTCGACAAGGTTGAAACATTGTAGAAAAATGTCATATACAGGCCATAGAAGGTTTCTACCTTTAAGTCATCCTTATCGAAGGCAGAAGAAGGAATTTAATGGGAAGAAAGAATTTAATCTCGAACCAAAACCATTGAGTGGCAATGAAATTTTAGAAAGAGTTCAAAGAATTAATTATCATTGTGGAAAATTCAGCGGAAAGCTTCAGTCAAAGAACTATGATGGGATAACATGCTGGAAAAAGAAATCAATATTCTTTGAACTTGAGTTTTGGAAAGATCTACATGTTCGACATGTTATTGATGTGATGTACATTGAAAAAAATGTTTGTGAAAGTCTCATCGGTACATTACTTGATGTTCCAGGAAAAACAAAGGATGGAGTAGCATCAAGATTAGATCTTCTGGAAATGAATTTAAGGACTGAATTGGGACCAAGGATTGGGGAGAAAAAAACGTTTTTGCCAGCAGCATGTTACACACTAAGTAAGGGTGAGAAAAGAAGTATTTGCAATTCTTTGTCGGGAGTAAAGGTACCTGTAGGTTACTCATCAAATGTTAGAAACCTTGTGTCGATGAAGGATTTGAAACTTGTTGGCCTGAAGTCACACGACTATCACACTTTAATGCAACAATTGCTTCCAGTGGCCATCCGCGGTGTCTTGCCAAAACATGTCAGAGATACTATAACCCGGCTGTGTTTCTTCTTCAATATGTTGTATAGTAAAGTGGTAGACGTCTTAAAGTTGGATGACTTGCAAAGAGAGATTGTGTTGATATTGTGTTCACTTGAAAAGTACTTTCCCCCTTCATTTTTTGATATAATGATTCATTTAATTGTTCATCTTGTCTGGGAGGTCAAATTGTGTGGACCGGTTTGGTATAGGCACATGTACCCATTTGAAAGATTAATGAAGATTTTGAAAGGTTATGTGCGCAATCGCAATCGGCCTGAAGGGTGTATAGCCGAATGTTACATTGCTGAAGAGGCTGTCGAATTTTGCTCAGGTTATCTATCTAATGTCCACACAATTGGGATACCATCAAGGCATCGAGAAGTAGAATTTACTAAGCCTTTATCGGGAGGAGTTGTGCACTTCACTAGTCATGATGAGCTTTAACAAGCACAACTTTATGTATTGACAAATGATGTTGAGATTGATCCTTATGTCGAGTAAGATCTCCAACCTATCAATTCTTTCATGCACTTCGCATACATTCTATTGGTTTATCTATTAGAAATTATTTCATTAGGGAACACATGTTGGATTTGAAATCAAGATTTCCTCATAAAGCCAAGTCCAAAAAGTTGTTACAAGATGAGCATAACCGAAGGTTTACTAACTGGTTGCGTGATACTGTAAGTTCCAAAATAGTAGATATTAACATGCATACAACTCTTGGTATCTTACATAAATCTAAATTTATGGCATTGTGAAATATAGGTTGCACATTTAGTTGACCGTTCCACCCATCAAATATCAGAAAGATTGAAGTGGTTGGCGCATGGACCTAGCAACAAAGTGTTAAAGTATTCTAGTTATCTGATTGATGGGGTTACATATGCTACAAAAGAACGTGATGATATACGAGTTACTCAAAACTCTGGAGTAAGCTTAGTCGCAAAGACAATGCAAGTTGCCAGTGCCAAGGATAAAAACCCAATTGTTTCAGACATGGTTTTTTATGGAGTTATTGAAGAAATATGGGAACTCGATTACCACAAATTTCAAATTCCTATGTTCAAATGTAATTGGGTGGAGAATAATAATGGTATTAAAGTAGATGATCTTGGTTTCACATTGGTAAATTTGAGAAGAATTGGATTCAAATCCGACTCTTTTATCTTGGGAAGTCAAGCAAAGCAAGTATTTTACATTGAAGATCCTGAAGATCCTGAATGGAGTATTGTATTTGCAACTCCTACTAGAGAGTCATTTGAACACGTTGATGATGATGAATTGGAAGACACTTTAATTGACTAGCAATATTTTACCAGAGGGTTACCATCAATGGGTGTGGACGGAACATATGACAATGAACCATCATGGCTTCGTGAAGATTGTGATGGGACTTGGGTCGACAATGTTTAACCGAAGATATTTTACTTTTGAAGATGTATTTGTAGACAATATTGATATGTATTTTGCTTTTGAGTAGGAGTTCGTAGACAATATTGAAGTTATAATTTTTTTAATCTTTGTATCTGTTGAATTTCTATTGAAGATGAATTTCTTATCCTATTTTTTGTTGTATATATTGTGTATTTATTTCTATATTGATATGTTTTTTTCAATTTTTTGTTGAACAGGTTAAATCTGGACTCTATGACATCCTTTAGAAAGCTTAAAATTGGGTCTCATGATGATGATACAATTCATGAATCGAGCAAAAGATTAGGACAGCCTCCATTGATTGGGAAGGGCAAAGAAAAATTTGAATCTATTTCTACAGACAAGAGTTTTGATGGAAATGAAATGTTGGGATCTACAGACACTGAAACAACAAGAACATCTAGAGGTCGAACACATCTGAATAAGCTTTCTAGGCAGAGGGTTCAGGGAATTCGAAAGGAGGTAAGATTCAATCTACTTGGACAACCAGTAGAAGAAGCTGCTGCTCAAATGCAGAGTTATATTGGTATGCTTGCTCGAGAAAAAATTAAAATAACTTACAAGACATGGAAGCAAGTTCCAAGTGAAGTGAAAGAATTGATATGGGAATCTGTTAATGTAAGTTCTGTTGTTTTTTCACAATTAATATTCGTATTGTTTATATATATCTTATGTTATGTCATTCTTTTTAATGTATTTCCAATTTTGATGTTTTACAGCTGACGTTTGATGTTCCCCCAAGATGGAAAAAAGGATGTTTAAGTTCGGCAAATAATAAGTGGCGTCAATTTAAATCACATCTCACTCGAACGTTCATTTCGGACAAGGTTGATAAACCAGAGGAGTTGGATCAACCACTTACTGGCTATGGTCTTGCACGAGATGACTGGATTTCTTTTGTCATGAATCGCATGTCTGATAAATTCATTGTAAGTATCTTTTTTTTTTTTTTGAAAATAAGTCCACCATTAAGTATTTGACGAATTAAAAAAAATTTGATATGTGTAATTCTTCAGTTGACTAGGAACTAAGTGATCAATAGAAGGAAAGAAAGAAGAAGAACATATACCCTCATCGCCTTGCTCGTAAGGGATATGCACGATTTGCTGAAGAAATAGTAAGTATATTTCAACAATTGTGCCGTTCAAGAAGTGACTGTTTCTTTCCTTCGCATGAATACTTGTAACATGGGTGGCTGTTTTTTTCCTAGCATGTGATATATATCATTGCATTTGCTTTTTTTTTTCAACATTTAACCTATTTGACAAATATCATTTGATTGTTCTTGTATGTAGGCAAGTGAATTGTGTGACGATGATGATATCAACAGAGCTATTATTTGGAAAAAAGGGCGATTGAATAAAGAAGGAGATTTTGATGGCCAGGAGTTGCAAATAACAGTAGAAAAGATTGTGAGCAAACTAATAAAAATCAATTATTTTATTTTAATGAAACCTTTTGAAATAATTAATATTTTCAAGTGGATGACAGGATGATTACATACAACAAAAGCGTGAGGGGAAACTTCAAATAACAGGGACAAAAAAGGATATTCTCACGAAAGCACTCAATTCAGATGAACATGGTGGACGTGTGAGAGCTGTTGGAGGTCACATCACCCCAACATTATATTTCAATTTTGGTAGAAGTTGGAAGACTGAGGATGTTGACAGAGAGCTAATGATTGAGCAAAAGAAAGAGTTGATAGAGGCTAGAAAATTAATTCAAGAGCAAGATACACGCATTCAAAAACTTGAAGCAATTGTATACAAAAAAGGTGCATGGGACAGTGAGATTGATGACAAAGGAAGTTGCTCGGAAAAATTGCATCAAGTGAATGAAAATGAAAATCGACAAGTTTTTCCAAGTTATGAAGATTTGAATGATGTTGAAATGAAAGTTGTGGAAAAATCTGTTGCTTTACAGTTATATAATTTGTTGTGGTTATATAGTACTTAATATTTTTTAACTAAAGAGTTAGTACAATTCATTGACATAACTATTTGTCTTTTAGGGGAAACCGGTTATTTTGACATTGGATTCTAGCGCAGACATTGTTGCATATGGAACAGTTGTCGAGGTCAATGGAGCTAATAACTTGCTTCATGGTGTTCCATTACCTCAAAATAGCATGCGTGTATCCATTGATGAAGCAATGCAAAAAACATCCCTTTTGCCATTTCCGATTCCCAATGAATGTGAAAATGTTGGTGATGCCGTAGGAACACATGTGGCTTGGCCAAATCATTTGATAATGCTACAACAAGAGGTACACATATGCTTATATTTCAAAGTAAATGTCTGTCAAATTCTCCAGTATTGCACCTATCTAACATGTTTACAATACAATTATCAGAAGCGTCAAAGGAACAAAACTGTCAGTGTCGAAAGAAACCAGACTTTGTCATCAAATGTGCCAAGAGCAGTGCGCATGGTGTATTGTTATTGTAAGAGAGCCCTTGAAAATGGAAGGAGATTAGCATTTCTTTTAGATCATGAAGTATTTGCAGATGATTATGAAGTTAACTTGCACTTTGAGGACATCAGTCCTTTGTATCACTTGGAACCAATTTCAGGAAATTGTGTAGTTGTCTACATTTGGTAAGTCTTCGATTAACTTAAAGTTTGTTTGTTCTTTTCTTATATTATTATATTATATAAGATGCATATAATTTGTTAGTTTAGTATGTAGTGTAGTTTTGATTTTCTTTTACTTGAAATGACAGGCATCTTTATAAAAAGATGGTGAAAGAAAACAAAATTGACAAATTCAGATTCGTTAATCCACACAGCATCCCAAATTTGTAACATAATGCACACGAAAAAACAGGTAAAACTTAAAGGTTGAACAAGAGGGCGAGTTCTTTAGCGGATAGGCTAAGTGGTGCAGCAATGAATCAATTGGTTTTGGTTCCAAGTTGTTCGGGGTAAGTAAGATCCTAATATAATTTTCAATTTTTTTTTTAGTGAATTGCATACGCTTATTATGTTCATGTGTAGTTTTTATTGGACTCTCACTGTCATCGAGCCTTATAAGGGGATTGTTTATTTGGTGGATTCCTTAAGTCATCGCATTCGTGATGAGGATTAGAAATATGTTGTGGAAATGTGAGTTTGTATTCCATTTTAATGATGCATTTCATTTAATGAAAAAACACTCATATATCAACTATGGTCAATGTTAATGAAGGACGTTGACATTGTTTAACTCAACTAAAGGAATGAAAGGAAGAAAGCGTGTACAATGGGAAGTCATAAAGGTATGTGTATTTCTCATTCAAGCTAATTTTTTAATGTGTAAATTTGTCATTAACAATTTGACATTTTTTAACATAGGCTCCTAAGCAACGGGATGCAAAACAATGTGGTTATTACGTGATGAGATTCATGAGGCAAATTACTGAAGAAGTTGCAACTTTTGAGGGGGATTCACTACGATCGATAGTAATATTATCTTGCTTATATAAAATAATTACAAGTTATGTAGCTACTTATCATTTTGAAAATTCATTAAGTTGTGTTTTTTTAATAATATACTTTTTGTATGTTTTCATAGTTCACAAAAACGGAGTATTCCATGGAAGAAATTGATGAGCTTCTCACCGAGCTAGCCGAATGCATACAGGATCATATTTATGAATAGGTAGGACATGTGATTTTTTTTTGTTGCACGTTTGTTGGTTTATGACATGCAGATCTCTTCATTGCTTTCGAGATATGTTGAAAGAATGTGATAATTTTAGGTGATAGGTGTGATGTATGGTCTGGCTGTGTAGGTGATAGGTGTGGTGTATGGTCGTATTTAAATTTATTTCGAATATATATTGTTGTTGTGTGTTTTAAAATTTTCTGGTATGTACTACTTGTGGGGAGGTTATGCCAAAATTTTTCTAGGCCCTGATTAAAATTATGTGGTTTTTATTTTCACAGGCACTGTAAAGATGTTTTGGAAGATGCACGGGCAGAGAAAATCATTCCAACAAGCTACAGAAGATCTTTTGGAGTTGATATGTGCAAGTCTTGGTTGTAGCGTATTTTTATTTTTGTGAACTTGACTAAAAGTTTTTGGAATATGGTTACATACTTTTTTTAATTGTTGGTTTGGTAAATTACAAGTCTATGAATGACATATTTCTGTTGTAATTCATGCATGTAGTTCTTGATCAAGTATATATGTTGATGTTTGAATTGATTTTATATGAGGGTTTAACTGATATATTATTTTTCATCCAATTTTTTTAATTAATTAATTTATTTATTTCTGGTTTAAATATAATATTATATATAAGACAACAGTTTTAAAATGATGTAAATCAAATCTAAAGACAACAGTCTTAAAATGATGTAAATCAAATCCAAAGACAACATATTTAAAATGTTGTAAAACTGTTGTATATTGCAGTGAAAGACATCGGTTTAAAAACATTGATTAACTGTAGTCGAATACGATAAAAGACAACGGTTAAAACCCGTTGTCGTTGTTATAAGACAACGGTTTTTAAGAGCTACGACAATTATTTATCAACGTTTTCTCTATACATCTACAACAACGGTTTATTACCGTTGTCTTTGAGAGCACCTTTTAACCACAGGGCTTTTAACAACGGTTTTACAGACCTGCAACAACGGTTTTTCACCGTTGTGTTAGACGAGTACAACAACGGTATTTCACCGTTGTCTTTCAGCACACTTTTTAACCACAGAGATTTTAACAACGGTTGTAGAAGACCTACGACAAGGGTGTTTAACCGTTGTTATTGGCCTTTTACGACAACTGTTTTTCACCGTTGTCTTTGAGCGTAACCTATAACCACAGGGCCTTTAACAACGGTTTTAAATGACCTACGACAACGGGTTTCCACCGTTGACTTTGGCTTTTTTTCTTGTAGTGAGAGGACCCAGCTACCCGAGTTCTTGAGGGTATGGCTAGACTTTTGGAGCAGGTACAATAAGCTCCTAGACAGCATACTGATATTTTTGAGCAGTTCCGTAGGCTCAACCCGAAGGAGTTCGGGGGTAATACTGATCCATTTGTTGCAGAGGGATGTATTTAGGTCGCTGGAGTTGCATTTTGATTATCTGCAGATGAAGGATGGCGACCGAGCTAGGTGCACCATCTATATGCTGAGGGATGATGCGTCCCTGTGGTGGGAGGGAGCCGCACATGTAGTGGATGTGGCTACTCTCACGTGGGCCAGATTCAGAGAGCTGTTCTTTGGGAAGTATTTCCCAGCTGATGTCAGGGGCTGCCTGACGAGAGAGTTCATGAGCCTCAGGCAAGCAGATTTATCAGTGGCGGAGTTCATCCGCAAATTTGACATGGGCTGCCACTTTGTGCCCATGATAGCAGGGGATGATGTCCAGAAGCTGAGACATTTCCTTAATGGACTAAGATACACTCTCTGCCGAGACGTCATGCTGATGAGGCCGACGAGTTATGATGAGGCCACTGCCTGCGCTTTTCAGGCAGAGCAGGCACTACGGGACATAGACTTTGAGATGCAACGGAAGCGTCATCAGACCCAGTCCAGCTCTTAGCCACAGAAGAAGCAATTTACTGGGCCGCCGAGCAGCAGAGGCCCCACGGACAGGGTAGTAGGCCACAGCAGAGACCTCCTCAGGCGCCAGGGGCGCCTAAGGCAGATGATAGGCAATCGTGCCCTCAATACAGCAGGTTCCATTTCGGAGAGTGCAGGTGGGGAACCTTCAAGTGCTTTGTATGCGGATAGAAGGGCCATAAGGCAGCGGATTGCCCTAGGAACAAGGGCCCTACTACTGGCCGGCTTACGTGATGCACGCCAAGGAGGCGGAGGCAACGCAAGACTCGACACTGATTACCGGTAACCATTATGTTCAAGGTTTTAATTTTTGCAAGATTGCTTGGATTTAATTCTTATTTGATGATTTAATTATTGGGATTGTTAATATAGAAAAAATTATGATGCATGCTCTACCTTTTTGGAATTAAGAATTTAATTGTTTAATCTGAGAATTTTAGGGACCCAATTGTAACAACGGATAAGCTAAGGACCTAAATGCAATTTTCAAAACTTTAAGGGGTTAATTTGCAATTTGTGAATTTTTTGAGGTTGAATTTCGAATTTTTGGGGAATGATATTTGGGTTAATTCAGTGATTTTTCGAGGATTTTGGGCTAATTACCGATTAGAAGTTTCTTAAGTTCAACTCTATCAGATTTGATAGTATGTTTTGTCGTAGGGAGGATATACATTGCAGGAGTAGCCACGCATGCGTTGCTAGATTCAGGGGCTACGCATTTGTTTATATCCGAATATTTCGTGAAGCGATTAGGAATCATACCAGTAGCGATGGATTTGGGTTTCAGAGTATCGATCACATCCGGAGATTTGATGTTCACTTCCCGGATAGTGAGAGGATTGGAGCTCAGATTGCAGCAGAAGGCAGTATAGGCAGATCTGATAGTGCTACCGCTGCAAGAGTTTGATATCATCTTGGGCATGAACTAGCTTTCTTCTCATGGAGCAGTCATAGATTTCCGCCAGAGGTCAGTGTCTTTCGACCTCCCGGTGGGAAACCGTTTGTTTTTGAGGCAGCTAGACATCAACAGTTCACGCACGTCATTTCCTGCATATCTGCGAGGAAGCTTATTAAGAGCGGCTGTCAGGCATTCTTAGCCAGCATTGTATCAGTCAGAGGCTGGACGATGTAGATGTGGTCAGCGAGTTCTCCAGCATGTTCCCTGACGATGTTTCAGGCATCCCACCAGACAGAGAGGTGGAATTCTCTATTGAGCTCATGCTAGGGACAGTGCCGATATCTAAGGAACCCTGCCGATTAGTGCATGCGGAGATGAAAGAGCTCAAAGATCAGATTTAGGATCTTCTGGATAAGGGTTTCATTTGCCCTATTTTTTTCCCATGGGGCGCGCCAGTGTTATTTGTTAAGAAGAAAGATGACAGCATGCGACTATACATTGATTACAGAGAGCTGAACAGAGTCACAGTGAAGAATTAGTATCCGCTGCCTAGGATCGATGACTTATTTGATCAGCTTCAGAGATCATCAGTATTTTCCAAGATAGACATTCGATCCGAATACCATCAGCTGAAGGTGAGGGAGTCAGATGTGCATAAGACAGCCTTCCGGACGCGATACAGGCACTATGAGTTCTTGGTGATGCCCTTCGGTTTAAGGAACGGGCCAGCGATCTTCATGGATCTAATGAATCGCGTGTTTCAGCCATTCTTGGATCAGTTCATCATAGTCTTCATTGACGATATTCTGATCTATTCGAAGAGCAGGGAGGAGCACAGCCATCATCTGAGTACAATATTGCAGATTCTACATGATAGACGACTGTATGCGAAGTTCAGCAAGTGTGAGTTCTGGCTCGACAGAGTGACATTATTGGGCCACATCGTATCTCAGGATGGCATAGAGGTCGACCCGAGCAAAGTAGAAGCGGTCAGAGATTGGCCAGTTCGAAAGAGCGTGACGGAGATCCGTAGTTTCTTGGGATTGGCAGGTTATTACAGGAAGTTTACCCAGGGCTTTTCTTCTATTGCGGTGCCTATGACCGCTTTGACGAAGAAGAATGCCAAGTTTTTTGGGGACCAGAGTGTCAGGAGAGCTTTGAATGACTGAAGTAGGCCTTGACCACCGCACCAGTGCTAGCTATGCCATCATAGCAGTGAGAGTTTGTGGTATATACAGATGCATTAAAGCTTGTCCTGGGAGCAGTTCTGATGCAGCAGGACAGAGTGATAGCCTATGTGTCCAGACAGCTGAAGGTTCATGAGAAGAATTATCCGACTCATGACCTCGAGCTAGCAACAGTGGTATTTGCCATGAAGATCTGGAGACACTATCTGTATGGGGAAAAGCATGATTTTCACAGATCATAAAAGCTTGAATTACTTCTTCACACAGAAGGAATTGAACATGAGACAAAGGAGATGGCTCGAGTTGGTGAAGGATTATGATTGTGACATTAGCTACCATCTGGGTAAGACTAATGTAGTTGCAGATGCTCTGAGTAGGAAGCACGCAGTGATGGCCCATCTATCAGTGCAGAGACCGCTACAGGCTGAGATTCAGAGATTTGAGCTTGCAGTTTATGCCAAGGGCGAGGCCCCGAATCTTGCTACTCTGACAGTACAACCGACTCTGAGGGACAGAATCCGGACAAGGCAGATTTCTGATGAGCAGTTACAGAAGTGGAGACAGAGGGACGAGGCTAAGGGCCAGAGACTTTATACAGTTGTGGACGGCATAGTTAGATATAGGGACAACCTATGGGTTCCTGACAGCGATTCTCTTCGAGCAGATATTCTGAGTGAGGCTCACAGCACCCCGTACTCCATCCATCCAGGGAGTACTAAGATGTATAAGGATGTACAGACAATGTACTGGTGGCCGGGCATGAAGAGGGATATGCTGCGGTTTGTCTCCGAGTGTTTGACATGTTAGCAGGTCAAGGCAGAGCATCAGAGACCTGCAGGAAAGCTGAGACCACTTCTTATTCCCGAGTGGAAATCGGAGAACATTACTATGGACTTCGTGACAGGGCTTCCGAGGAATATTGGGGGATACAATGCCATTTGTGTGATTGTTGATCGGCTCACTAAGTCAGCTCATTTCTTACCGATTAGGAAGACATTCACCATGACTCAGTACGCAGAGCTGTACATCAGAGAGATAGCCAGACTGCATGGGATTCCAGTATCCATAGTGTCAGACAGGGATCCGAGGTACACGTCTGCGTTCTGCAAGAGTCTTCACCAGGCTTTGGGTACGAAGCTACTGTTCAGTACCACTTTCAAGCCTCCGACAGACGGTCAGTCAGAGAGGGCGATTCAAATTCTGGAGGACCTACTCCGAGATTTCATGATCGACTTCCAGGACAGCTGGGAGCCAAAGTTACCTCTCGTGGAGTTCACATACAACAACAATTATCAGGCATCGATAGGTATGGCTCCATATGAGGCACTGTATTGGAGGAAGTGTAGGTCGCCAGTATAGTGGGATGAGGTAGGAGAGCGAGCAGAGTTGGGTCCGGATATTGTCAGACAGACAGCAGATCTAGTAGCCAGGATTAGGGATCGGATGAAGACTGCACAGAGCATTCAGAAGAGTTATGCTGATCAGAGACGGCGAGATCTTGAGTTCGCAGTAGGGGATCACGTTTTTGTGAAGGTCGCACCTATGAAGGGTGTGTGACGTTCGGAAAGAAGGGCAAGCTCAGCCCTAGATTCATCGGACCATTTGAAATCCTAGAGAGAGTTGGGACATTCGCTTACAGAGTTGCAATACCGCCGAATCTGGCGGGAGTTCATAACGTGTTCCACATATCCATGCTGCAAAAGTACATGTCGAATCCTTCACATGTGCTTAACTATAAGCCACTTCAGCTGACACCACACCTATCTTTTGAGGAAAGACCTATGCAGATTCTGGACATACAGGAAAATAGACTCCGGAACAAGGTGATCCAAATGGTTAAGGTCAAGTGGCTGAATCATTTTGAAGAGGAGGCTACTTGGGAGACCGAGACCGAGATGAGGAGTCGCTACCCAGAGTTTTTCGGTACGTTCTAAATTTCGAGGACGAAATTTTGTTTAAGGGGAGAGAGTTGTAAGGTCCAAGAATTTAATTCTCGTAGCCTGAATGCCTACAATCTAGGATTTTATTTTTTTAATTATGTGTTTAATTATTCTAATGCATTTTATGCATAATTCATGTATGATAGGATTTGATTCACGAAATTTTGAAAGTTCATTCATTAAGGTTTCTAGATGCATTTCGCGCTCGAACGAGGATCGGAGACCGGAGAATTTTCAGGAAAATCATTTTTATTAAACGATTTATTTTTATAAATTAAGTTGAAGCGTTTTTAAGTGCATTTTTCAAAAATGGGAATTTTTTGGGTATTTTTACCTGCAGGAATTTCATTTTTTAACGGTACGCAAATTTTATCGAATCGGGAGATTTTTTAACGGTTCGGCTAATATTTTCAAAATATTTGCAACACAAAATATTTTCGGGAGTGGATTTAATGGGCCTAACTTTAGGCTTAGTGGGATTACTTATCTTTTTAAACCTTTACTAAGCAAATTAGGGCCCATTAAACATGTGATTATTATTTAATTAGCATTAACCCACCCATTAACCTAACCCTAACCCCCTCCCCAACAGCCGACACCCCCATTCAGATTTCAATGCCCTCGGTTTCAGAGAAAAACACAAGCTGAAGGCACAGCTTTGGGCTTGTTCTTGCAAAGAAACTCCCTCCGGCTTCCACCTCGAGTCCCTCGTGTTTGTGCATCGTTTCAGGCATGCTTTGTATCACTTTTGCTGCATCATTCATGTAATATATATATCTGATGTGTGTATGATGCATGAAATTATTCGTTCGGTCCATGAACAGGAAGGATTCTCTTTGGTTTTCATCCATGGCATGTATTTCTTTTAAATGTTACTCATGTTTTTTGATATGTGGTGCAAAGGGGGCTGCTGTGTTAAGTTGTCAAGGGCATGTGAAAATCGAGAGTGTGAGGTGTAGGCAAAGGAGTGTGAAGTTGATTTGGTTTTGGTCGAAACCGTGAGGGTCATGCAGATCGGGACTTTGTGCAGGGGTTCGGTCCTTTGTTTCTTGTACACCAGCCACGCGAAGGCCTTCACCAGTCCTAGACCAGACCTTGGTGGGTCTGAGTCAGGGTCTGGGATGGCTCGAGCCATGCTGGAAACAAGAGAACGGGCGATCAGGCGAGGGAAAGGCGATTTGGTCTCGGTAGGGAGCTTGTTGCGGTTGCCGGGTTCCTAGCGTTTAGGACCGTGCATGGGGTCGGTGGCTTGGTTCTGTGAGATGCATCAGGGTATGGTCTAGGTCCTTGAAGGCTTGGATCGGGACTGATACCATCGGGGTAGGCTAGGACATGAGTTTTGGGAAGGTGATTGTAGGGGAGTGCAAATAAGGAAGGGCCGAGTGGTTTTGTAATTTTCTGGAATTAAACCATGAGTCTAGGGGCTGGAATTGAGGGGTTTCAGGAACATTATAGTGTTCTTAACTCATGGTTAAAATTTGGGAAAATTTGGGTTGAGTTTTGAGTCGATTCGGGTTAAAACCGGGACCCCGATCAAAGTTTTAAAACGAATCAATTAAGTTTGAGTTTGGGCTCGAGTTTACATCTAGGAGTACTTTTAAAAATTTTTTGTGACATTTTAAGGAGTTTGGTAAGCTTCGGGTCAATTTTAGAGGTCCAGGGGTGAAACGATAATTTTCGGGTTCCAGGGGCAAAATGGTCATTTTGCACCCGGGGTGAGATTTTGGTCCTGACAGCGTCCTGAGCACAAATTCATGATATTTTAAATGTTTATGCATCATGTTTATGATTTTTAAGCAATTATGATAAATATTATGCACGCTTGGTTTAAAGGAAAAATTACGTATATGCATGTTTTTATTAAGTGATGATTATGATGTTATTTTTGAAGGATGGGATTTGGTTGTGACTTACGATGTATATGTATATGATGACATGAGATATGATGAGCTAAGGAATGGGCTCAGTGGACGGGTAATGCTGTCGCTGATGTCTCCCGCTGCCTAGTACTGTGGTTATACATAGATGGATCCATCGATAGAGCTGATACGAAAGTCAAAACTAATGAACTGAATTCAATTAAAAGAAAATGTATACGTTTATGATGACATGAGATGACATGATTTGACACGTTATGATTTTACACGACACGTTTATGTTCATGTTTTTAAGTTCATGAAAGTTATGTTGAGGATGATGTTTTTCACTGCTGTGTGCCTGTATATGTACTTGTTATTACTAGTACAGATGTGTTGAGTCTTTAGACTCACTAGGCGTGTGTGATGCAGGTGAGTTCTATAATGCCCGGTTACTCGTACAAATGATTAATAATGCGTTTATGTCATTTGTTATGTAGTTATTTAGCTCATTGTGTTTCACATGTTGATTGAGATATCGATATTGAGATTGAACATGATTTTTATATTGTCCATGGTGTATTGAGAATGAATATGTGTCTACACAGTGAGAATAAGATGTGTAGGTAAAGTAGTGTAATGAAAGTTGGTACGGAACTGCAGGAAATGAGATGAAAATATGGTAGTTCTTACGGGTTTTAGCATAATGATTTGAATATTGATCCAAATAGTGTGAGGCTAAAACCAGTAGAAAGATAAGATATAAATCTACAACTTTCATGTTTTGGGTTTTGTCCAAATCATTGTGGAAGACAAGCCAAAAGTGCCCCGAAGTGTGTCGTGTGTATCATCATTCCTTCAATGACACATGTTGGGAGAATAAGCATAACGTTTTACTCAGACATCCAAATAACATGAAGCTAATTGGAGATGCAAGGAAGACATAGAGCTACAACTTTTATGTTTACCACTTTTTCAGATTATGAAGGAAAGATACGTTTCTGGAGCGATCTTTGATGAAACAGTGCGCAGAGGCAGAACATTTGGCGCCCGAGCGATAAGATTTTACAGCCCGAGCGCCGGTGCACCAAAAATTCTGTACTTGGACAGAATGTTCCGCGCTCGAGCAATAGAAAACTACCGCCCGAGCGCCGCCTTGCATAGGAAAAGATAAGTTTCGACTTCCTTGAGTTTATTTACCATTCTACAACCTCATTTCACAGCTAAACACGAAAGATATCAAAGAAATCCTCCTCCAAAAGCTCATTTCATCCTTTCCTTCATTATTTTGAAGTTAGAACTTGGTTCTCCATCACAACAACTTCTTAAAAATGTAAGTTTTCTTCTCTTTTAGTTGTTCTTCATGTAGAGGGGTAACTTTCACCTAGTATAGACATAATAATTGAACTATTGATACATTTGACAGTATAGGAGCGAGAAACATCGTCTCAAACCAGTATTCGTAAGCTTGGACTATAATTTGGCATTTTCTTGAAGTAATACATGAGTAATATTATGATTTCAAATACTTTCCATTGATTATTGCTATATGTACATTGTTAGTATCTTATTGATGAAAACATAGCATCATGTTCCATTGTTATGTATTAAATATGAAAAGAACTCATGAATATTGAAGATGGGTGCTATGTTAAGAACATGAACATGAAAGAAAAAAGATGGATTTTTACATGATATAGAGCTTGTTGACATCATGGGTTGTTTTAAGTCCACCAAACCTATTGGCCAATATATGTTCATGGGGCGTGGGGTTGTCAAAGGTGCTCCCTGACATCCAACACAGTAGTAGCTATATAATAAAGCAAGCACGATAATACATGTCAACTAATGAGGCTCAAGTACAAAAAATGAACATGAATATATGTTATGATATGACATGGTTTACAGATTCATTGTTGATCACGACTTGATATGTATGTTCCTTCAACGCATATTGATACGTATAAATGCCAACTTATTGAGTTTTATAAACTCACGTAGCTCATGTATTACAGGATCAGATAATGAAGAGATATAGGATGGCGGTTCGCCAATGGATGCGGGTGACGTGCCTTACCTCGACAAGAACCTGGACGTCTTATCGTATAGTTTTCGCATATGTACTATAGTTGAAAAGGCCCGTATTTCGTATTCATATTTTAGCGGAATTATTAAAATTTTTCTAAATAAATAATTATATTGCCTCATTTGTAAAATAAACATGTAAATAATTTTAGTAAAGCATAAACTAAAACATTAGGTCCTCGGGTTCCTACTACTGCTGACCCAAGCCAACTCACTGGTCTCCGCCCTTGGCCTCGACCTCATCAGTACCTACAACAATCAAGTCTAGTGAGTCTAAATACCCAACATGTATATATCGTGAATAATAAATAAATATATCATAAAATCGCATGCAACGTAAAGATATGGTATCGTAAAGCGTACAGTGAAAATCGTATCATGAATAATTATACCTACGTGCATATATGAAAATCATACGTAAAAGCTTTTCTCATTAGAGCTCTGTCATATCATATCATAATTTTCTGGTAGAGATAATGTTTCTAAGCAAGTGGCCCAGAACATAACGTGAGCGCCTGATCAAACTAAACCACAGTATACTGGGCGGTAGAGATCACCACAGCCCTTGGACTGGATATCCGTACCCATACATAATCGTAAACCAGTCGTAAGTCACCGGGTGGAGAGGTCCTCGGTTGTGCTCACCGACTTTCAAACCCATAAACATAAGGTGGCCACAAGACATATCGCATATATCTCAAAAATAAAACATTTTATATTTTATGCACGTAATATAATTATAACCTTGTTTTTACCGAAAGAGTTGGATCGCTCCCAGGCTTGCTGCAACCTAATTCTAATATGTGACACATGTAAATAATTTTATCTTGACCAAAATTTGACAATCGAACCAAAAACGATACGATTATGACCAACAACTTAATCTTTCAATCATGGCTTCGTAACAACCCGAACCAACATTAAACCGACGTTTAACCATGATTAAAATACCCCTAACACACTAAAAAATATTCATGATGATAGTTGTACACGAAAATTGGTGAATGGAATACAAAAACATAAAACACGCTTTCGAGAGTCATTTTGGCACATTGCACCGTAAATTCTCGTACGACCCCTAAACTGAACCGAATCACAAACGGCCAAAAACATGACTGTCCTAACTCATTAAGGTATTGTCCAGTCCAAGGCCATAGGCTAAAAGCCAACCAAGAACTCAAACCACCACCAAAACCGAGACCCAAAGCTGCTGTCAAAATCCAGCTGTAGCAGCTTGTGTGTTTGTGGTGTAAACTCTGTAATTTATTACCATTGGCTTGAACCATCGACCAAAGACTCTTACCAACATCTTAAGGCATGGCTTGTACCATGGCTAAGGGTTAAAAGCCAGCCACAACCCAAACAATCACCTTGGACAGTACCAAGCTTCTACCGAGAACACTCATTCTGTGCAGTGGGATGTATTGCATTGTTTTGTCATCTTAGATCGGCCAGTGGCTACGTGATCAACCAGGGCTCAATCTAGACATGATGAAGTGTTGTATGAACCATGGCTATGGGCTAGGAGCCAACCATCATCCATACAAACACTAAAAACCCGAAACTCACTCACACAGAAAAATGAAGAACCGAAATGCACTTGCGTTGTTGTTGTGAAATTCTTATGGATCCGTGAACCAAGCTTGGAAACGACACCTTGGTCACGTCCTAGACATGTTAAGAGAGGTTTCTAACCATGGCTACAGTCCCTAGGATAGCCAAGATTAGAACACACTCACCTTACCCACTCAATGGCCAAAACCGTGACTCCATTCTGCACACGAGGAAAAATTCTGTTGTCAATTATTTGTTTGTGAGTGTATGGATGTAAACCAAAGAACTAACAACCCCATAACACTCTAAATCACGCCTATAAGCAGCCTTGAGTGCCTGGAATCGCACAACTCCCTGTGATCAACAAAACACGCCAAACCGTGAAATACCATTTCAAAAGCCGTGAGTGGCACATGCAGTTTTCTTGCAAGATTGCTGTAAATTTCGAGTTGTTGCTTGAATCATGCATATATAATGGTTTAAAATATCTAATATGACTTGATTGAAGGGAAAAGGAACAACATATACATGCCTGGAATTTTTGTTTTGAATAAAACAAAACAATACAACGAATACGGCGCGGCGGAGCGGAGTTGGTTTCTTCTTTCTCGTTTTTGTTGTTCTTACACGATTTTCATCTGTGTTTCTTCTGATAATTTCGAAGCTATGGTTGCAGGTTTGTTAGGCAATGAAGAGGAATGGTATAAGAGGTGTTAAAGGTGTCATAATATGCATTAAGGTGGGAGGTTACAAGTGAGGAGTTTGAATGGAATTTGAAATGCTTATCATTCTCTTGCTAGCTGATACTCTTGCTCTTATTCTTGTCGTTATTCATTTATTTCCTAGCATAAAGGGGTTGAGGAGCTTTGAAGAGAATTATGATACATGTATTACCCATTATTATGGAATTTAAAGGTGGAAAATGAATACATTATAAAAATCATTTAGTGATGATTTGAATGGGGTTTGCTACACATTTGAATTTGTTTAAAGTGTTGACCGATTTCTTCTTACTTTTGCATGGTATGTTATGGTTTAAACCTTGCATTTTAATTGTATAAGGTTTTTAAATACCCCCTATACATTTTAGTGAATTAACACATTAATTTATAATAAACTCTTGCATTGTCTTGCATGGATTCAAATTTAAGTATTTAAATACTATGTTTATTTCTTGAATATATATTAAACCTAGATTAATTCATCATCAATTGTTTACACTTTTTAATTTAAGCTTTGATTAAGTATTAACCTAAAGAACTTATTTAATAACTTAACTCTAATTAATTTAATAAATCCTAAAACATTCTTTTTCTTTACATTAAATTATTCCTTGACTTAAATTAAATTTAAGAATAATTTTCTTATTATTAATCTTTTCTCTAATCTCCAAACTCCGGTCCGACCTCGCGTATTTATCCTGAAAAGGTAAAACTAAACATCTACTTTTAAAATAAACAATCATGACTTAACAATTATAAAAAAAAATTAATTAAACACTTCATATATTTATAAAAATTCATTTTTAATTTAAATGGTAGCAATTATGCATGGCTTATACGTAATCTGATTTTCAGGTTCTACAACTCTCCTCATCTTAAAAGAAATTTCGTCCCCGAAATTAAATCTTACCGAATAACTCGGGATATCGTCTCCTCATATCTGGCTCAGATTCCCACGTAGCTTCCTCCTCCGAATGATTGAGCCATTTGACTTTCACTAGCTTGACCAGTTTGTTCCGAAGCTTTTTCTCCTGTCTGTCTAAAATTTGCAATGGTCTTTCCTCATAAGACAAGTTCGGAGTGAGCTGCAACGGTTCAAAGTTCAAGACATGTGATGGATTCGCCATATACTTCCTCAGCATAGAGACGTGGAACACGTTATGTAATCCGGCTAGATTCGGCGGAAGAGCAAAACGATAAGCTAATGTCCCAACTCTGACGAGGATCTCAAATGGTCCGATGAATCTAGGACTGAGCTTTCCTTTCTTCCCGAACCGCATGACACCTTTCATTGGTGCTATCTTCACGAAAATATGGTCACCAACAGCAAACTCCAGATCTCTCCTCCTCTGATCCGTATAACTCTTCTGTCTAATCTGAGCAGTCCTCATCCTATCACGAATCTTGACTACTATATCAGCAGTCTGCTGCACAATCTCCGGACCCAATTCTGATCTCTCCCCTACTGCATCCCAATGAATAGGCGATCTACACTTACGACCGTACAGTGCTTCATATGGAGCCATACCTATAGACGACTGAAAACTGTTGTTATAGGTAAGCTCCACCAACGGTAGCTTTGATTCCCAACTCCCGGAGAAATCTAGGACACATGCACGAAGAAGATCCTCCAAAATCTGGATAACTCTCTTTGACTGACCATCTGTCTGAGGGTGGAAAGCTGTGCTAAACAACAACTTAGTACCCATCGCTGAATGCAATCTCTTCCAAAATGAGGAAGTGAACTTAGGATCTCGGTCAGATACTATTGAAATGGGAATGCCATGAAGTCTAACGATCTCTCGGATATATAACTCTGCATACTGGATCATGGAGAAAGTCGTCTTAATAGGGAAGAAATGAGATAATTTCGTAAGACGATCTACAATCACCCATATAGCATTCGACCCTCTTGCTGACTTCGGCAAACCGACATCGAAGTCCATGGTGACGTTCTCCCACTTCCACTCGGGAATAGGAAGAGGCTTGAGCACCCCTGCTGGTCTCTGATGCTCCGTCTTCACTAGCTGGCAAGTCAGACACTCGGATACAAAACGTCTGATATCCTTCTTCATTCCGGGCCGCCAATACAATAACTGCAGATCTTTGTACATCTTTGTACTCCCTGGATGAATAGAGTACGGCGACATATGAGCCTCAGCTAAAATATCTGCTCGAATAGAATCGCTGCTAGGAACCCACATTCTGTCTCGATATCTCACAATACCGTCTCTTAATGTGTACAAGATACTGCCCTTGGCCTCATCTCTCTGCCTCCACTTTGCCAACTGCTCGTCTGCTAACTGTCCACTACGAATACGATCTAGAAGAGAAGACTGAATCGTCAAAGTAGATAGACGAGGAACTTTACCTCGCGGATATGTCTCTAGATCAAACATCTGCATCTCAAACTGAAGAGGTCTCGAAATCACCAAATGAGCCATCACTGCGACTTTCCTACTCAACGCGTCCGCAACTACATTTGCTTTGCCAGGATGATAGCTAATGTCACAGTCGTAGTCCTTCACTAGCTCCAACCAACGCCTCTGACGCATATTCAACTCTTTCTGCGTAAAGAAGTACTTGAGACTATTGTGGTCGGTAAAGATTTGGCACTTCTCTCCGTACAAATAATGCCTCCAAATCTTCAAGGCAAATACTACGGCTGCCAACTCCAGATCATGGCTAGGATAATTCTTCTCATTGGTCTTCAACTAACGAGAAGCATACGATATCACCTTCCCATGTTGCATCAACACTGCTCCTAAACCAAGTTTCGAAGCATCGGTATACAAAACAAAATCTCCGGGTCCCGAAGGCATGGCCAATACTGACGCTGAAATAAGAGCTTGCTTCAATGTATCGAAGCTCTTCTGACATTCCTCAGTCCACACATACTTAACATTTTTCTTCGTCAATGATGTGAGTGGAACTGCGATGGAGGAGAATCCCTGAATAAACTTCCGATAGTATCCTGCTAGCCCAAGGAAACTACGGATCTCTGATGTATTTTGCGGCACCACCCAATCTCTGACTGCTGCAACTTTCGCCGGGTCTACCTCAATACCGCTGCTAGAAACGACGTGGCCTAAGAAAGCCACCTTCTCTAACCATAACTCGCACTTACTGAACTTCGCGAATAACTTGTGCTTTTGCAAGGTCTGCAGTACTGTGGTTAGATGTCTGCTGTGATCCTCTTGATTCTTTGAGTAGACAAGAATATCGTCTATGAATACTATCACTAACTGATAAAGATATGGCTGAAATACGCGATTCATGAGATCCATGAAGATCGCTGGCGCATTCGTCAAACCGAACGGCATCACAAGAAACTCGAAGTGGCCATAACGGGTCCTAAAAGCAGTCTTGAGAACATCGGCGTCTTTCACCCGCAACTGATAATACCCGGAACGCATATCTATCTTGGAGAAGACTGAAGCTCCCTGCAACTGATCAAACAAATCTTCAATCCTCGGAAGCGGGTATTTGTTCTTCACTGTAACTATGTTCAACTCCCGGTAATCAATACAGAGCCTCATCGAACCATCCTTCTTCTTCATAAATAAGACTGGCGCGCCCCATGGCAAAACACTCGGGCGAATAAATTCCTTATCAAGAAGTTCCTGAATCTGTTTCTTGAGTTCTGCCATCTCCGTCGGTGCCAATCGGTACGGTGCTTTAGAGATCGGCGCAGTACCGGACATAAGCTCAATAGAAAATTCCACCTCTCGCACAGGTGGTAAACCAGAGACATCATCAGGAAAAACGTCTAGAAAATCCCGGACAATTGGAACATCGGATGCTGACTGTTTGGGTGTCTCGGGAACAGATACAAGAGTAGCTAAAAATGCTCGGCACCCCCGATGCATGAGTTTCCTAGCCTGGACATAAGGTATTATACGCGATAAATTAAAATACCTGTCTGGCTCGAATAAGAATTGCTCCATCCCAAGCGGTCGGACTAGAACAGATCTCCGCTGAAAATCAATCAAAACTCTATTCCTCAATAGCCAGTCCATCCCCAGAATGATATCAAATTCTGGCATCGACAGAACGATAAGATCCGCATACACAAGATTACCATGAAGTTCGAGGTCTATATCTCGGATCACATTAGTAGCTGTCAGCTCCTCTCCAGAAGACAATGCTACTGAATACGCTATGTCTAGCCCAACTGTCTTGATCTTGAGAGAATTTGCAAAGGTTTCTGAAATGAACATGAGTAGCCCCTGAATCTATCAAGGCTTTCGTAGCTGAACCGGCTATAAAGATTCTCCCTGAAAGATTGGAATATCATGCTAAACCCAATAGTTTTACAAGAACTAAGCTTTTAGACATGCAAAGGTCAAAGTTTTTCTAACCTAAATTCTCGAAAATAACCCTGATTAGAACATGAAATCCTATAACCAATTCTAAGTTAGAAATCTTAACTCAAACTCTTAAAATATTACATTTCAAATACGAACTTAAAGCTTTAGGATACCTGTCATGAGCATCGTCTCCTGGTTAGTCTCCGCTGCATGGAGAGCAAAAACTCTGCCTTGGGTAGGCAGATTCTTCTGAGGGCAATTCTTCAATATTTGGTCAGTACTACCACATTTGTAACACTTTCCCGAACCATACATATAAGTCCCAGCATGACGACGTGAGCACTTGGCACAGACTGGATATTCCACTGTCCTTGGTACTACACGTCCCTGCTGCTGCTGTCCTCTGCTCCTAGATGGGCTGTGGAAATGTTTCTTACTCGGATGCTGCTGCTGAGAAGGACGGTGTGATGCCTCAAATGGTCGTTTACCCTGACGATCGCGCTCAATATCATTCTGGTCTTGCTCTGCTGCTAGAGCTCTGGAAACAGCAACATCATAGGTAGTAGGGCCAGCCACCCTAACATCACGGCTCAAGATCGGTCGCAGACCATCCATAAGATGCCTCGATTTGGCACCAACGTCATTTGCAATCAGGGATACAAAGTGACAACCCCGCTCAAACTTACGGATAAACTCCGTAACAATCATGTCTCCCTGCCTCAGGGTCAGAACCTCCCTGGTCAACCTGGAACGCACCTCGTCAGTAAAATATTTAGAGTAGAATACCTCTGTGAAGCGCGTCCAGCTCAAAGTAGCCAAATCGAAAGCTATAGATGCTCCTTCCCACCACAGGCGAGCGTCTCCTCCAAACAGGTAAGTCGCACAACGAACCCTATCTCCATCTTTGAGCCCCATGAACTCGAAAATAACCTCAAGGGATTTAATCCATCCCTCTGCAACCAAAGGATCTAACGTCCCTATGAACTCCTTCGGCCTCATCTTCATGAACCGCTCACAGACAGCCTCAAGCCTCGTCTGTCTGGCTACCACAGCATTATTCCCCGCGAACTGTGCGAAGAACTGAGTCAGCCCGGCTAACATCTGGGCATTCAAGTCTGGTGGAGGGGGTGGCGGTAAATCTCTCTCCTCGTTCTCATGACGATGCTCATCACCTCCCGTGCGATCAATAATGCGTCTAGGAGGCATGCTGTTCCATAATTATAACCCATACGTAACCAACATGCATAATTCCACTATTTTCTTTAAATTTAAATAAATACTGTATAATCGTAATCTTGACATAAAATATTTCATGCAATCATGATGTAAAAATATTTCATGCTTTAAACGAAATGTGTAATCGTAAAACTTACAGACCGAAGACGTGACTTCATGAGCTTCTTGAAAGCAGTAGTAGTACAACCCTTTAAAAGATCATAGGCTCTGATAACAACTGAAATGGCCGTATTTCGTATTCATATTTTAGCGGAATTATTAAAATTTTTTTAAATAAATAATTATCTTGCCTCATTTGTAAAATAAACATGTAAATAATTTTAGTAAACATGTAAATAATGTTAATTTGAAAATAACAGCGGAAGCAAATATTGTTTTCAAACAACAACTTAAAAATATACCCAACGTATTAAAAACTGAGTTTGAACATAAGAAAATGCATAAACTAAAACATTAGGCCCTCGGGTTCCTACTACCGCTGACCCAAGCCAACTCACTGGTCTCTGCCCTCGGCCTCGACCTCATCAGTACCTACAACAATCAAGTCTAGTGTGTCTAAAGACCCAACATGTATATATCATGAATAACAAATAAATATATCATAAAATCGCATGCAGCATAAAAATATGGTATCGTAAAGCGTACAGTGAAAGTCGTATCATGAATAATTATAACTACGTGCATATATGAAAATCATACGTAAAAGCTTTGCTCATTAGAGCTCTGTCATATCATATCATAATTTTCTGGTAGAGATAATATTTCTAAGCAAGTGGCCCATAACATAACTTGAGCTCCTGATCAGACTAAACCACAGTATACTGGGCGGTAGAGATCACCACAGCCGTTGGACTGGATATCCGTACCCATACATAATCGTAAACCGGTCGTAAGTCATCGGGTGGAGAGGTCCTCGGTTGCGCGCACCGACTTCCAAACCCATAAACATAAGGTGGCCATAAGACATATCGCATATATCTCAAAAATAAAACAGTTTATATTTTATGCATGTAATATAATTATAACCTTGTTTTTACCGAATGAGTTGGATCGCTCCCAGGCTTGCTGCAACCTAATTCTAATTTTTCAATCATGGCTTCGTACCAACTCGAACCAACATTAAACCGACGTTTAACCATGATTAAAAATACCCCTAACACACTGAAAAATATTCATGATGATAGTTGTACACGAAAATTGGTGAATGGAATCCAAAAACATAAAACACTCTTTCGAGAGTCATTTTGGCACATTGCACCGTAAATTCTCGTACCACCTCTAAACTCAACCGAATCACAAACGACCAAAAAAATGATTTTTCTAACTCTTTAAGGTATTGTACAGTCCAAGGCCATAGGCTAAAAGCCAACCAAGAACTCAAACCACCACAAAAACCGAGACCCAAAGCTGCTGTCAAAATACAGTTGTAGCAGCTTGTGTGTTTGTGGTGTAAACTCTGTAATTCATTACCATTGGCTTGAACCATTGACCAAAGACTCTTACCAACATCTTAAGGCATGTCTTGGACCATGGCTAAGGGTTAAAAGCCAGCCACAACCCAAACAATCACCTTGGACAATACCAAGCTTCTACCGAGAACACCCATTCTGTGCAGTGGGATGTATTGCATTGTTTTGTCATCTTAGATTATTCCAGTGGCTACGTGATCAACCAGGGCTCAATCTAGACATGATGAAGTGTTGTATGAACCATGGCTATGGGCTAGGAGCCAACCATCATCCATACAAACACTAAAAACCCGAAACTCACTCACACAGAAAAATGAAGAACCGAAATGCACTTGTGTTGTTGTTGTGAAATTCTGATGGATCCGTGAACCAAGCTTGGAAAGGACACCTTGGTCACGTCCTAGACATGTTAAGGGAGGTTTCTAACCATGGCTACAGTCCCTAGGACAGCCAAGATTAGAACACACTCACCTTACCCACTCAATGGCCAAAACCGTGACTCCATTCTGCACACGAGGAAAAATTATGCTGTCAATTCTTTGTTTGTGAGTGTATGGATGTAAACCAATGAACTAACAACCCCCTAACACACTCTAAATCATGCATATAAGCAGCATTGAGTGCCTGGAATCGCACAACTCCCTGTGAGCAACAAAACACGCCAAACCGTGAAATACCATTTCAAAAGCCGTGAGTGGCACATGCAGTTTTCTTGCAAGATTGCTGTAGATTTCGAGTTGTTGCTTGAATCACGCATATATAATGGTTTAAAATATCTAATATGACTTGATTGAAGAGCAAAGGAACAATATATACATGCCTGGAATTTTTGTTTTGAATAAAACAAAACAATACGACGAATACGGCGCGGCGGAGCGGAGTTGGTTTCTTCTTTCTCATTTCTGCTGTTCTTACACGATTTTCAGCTGTGTTTCTTCTGATAATTTCAAAGCTATGGTTGCAGGTTTGTTAAGCAATGAAGAGGAATGGTATAGGAGGTGTTAAAGGTGTCATAATATGCATTAAGGTGGGAGGTTACAAGTGAGGAGTTTGAATGAAATTTGAAATGCTTATCATTCTCTTGCTATCCGATACTCTTGCTCTTATTCTTGTTGTTATTCGTTTATTTCCTAGCATAAAGGGGTTGAGGAGCTTTGAAGAGAATTATGATGCATGTATTACCCAATTATTATGGAATTTAAAAGTGGGAAATGAATACACTATAAAAATCATTTAGTGATGATTTGAATCGGGTTTGCTACACATTTGAATTTTTTTAAAGTGTTGACCGATTTCTTCTTACTTTTGCATGGTATGTTATGGTTTAAACCTTGCATTTTAATTGTTTAAGGTTTTTAAATACCCCCTATACATTTTAGTGAATCAACACATTAATTTATAATAAACTCTTGCATTGTCTTGCATGGATTCAAATTTAAGTATTTAAATACTATGTTTATCTCTTGAATATATAATACAACTAGATTAATTCATCGTCAATTGTTTACACTTTTTTATTTAAGCTTTGATTAAATATTAACCTAAAGAACTTATTTAATAACTTAACTCTAATTAATTTAAAAAATCCTAAAACATTCTTTTTCTTTACATTAAATTATTCATTGACTTAAATTAAATTTAAGAATAATTTTCTTATTATTAATCTTTTCTCTAATCTCCAAGCTCCGGTCCGACCTCGCGTATTTATCCTGAAAAGGTAAAACTAAACATCTACTTTTAAAATAAACAATCATGACTTAACAAATATAAAAAAAAATGAATTAAACACTTCATATATTTATAAAAATTCATTTTTAATTTAAATGGTAGCAATTATGCATGGCTTATACGTAATCTGATTTTCAGGTTCTACAATAGTAAATTTTATGTCAGGGTTTGAAACAAGTTCCACGATATGTAGGATGATACAATGTATGTTTGTAGAAGAGAATATGTTTATATGTGTATATAGATGTTGTTGCTTGAGTTTCGGCTTAGAAAAAATGTAGGGACATCATGCGAAAATTTTTATAAACCATCAAATTGGTGCCCGTTGTTTTGAATTGCTTCATAATATCGATAGATCATTCAACTCCTACTTTGATTATAAGTATAAATATCATTAATCTTTCAAGTATAGAAATAGGGTGTGACAAGTTCGATGTCGAGGAGACTGGAGGTGCTGGACTCTGAGTCAGTGGACCTGGTGGGCGACATGACCCGAGGACCTATGATTTTTCCGCACATTATGATTTTATGTTTTGGAGAGGATACGATGATTTTTTACGCTGTTTTATTTTACAGTTGATGTTAGGATTTTACTCTTCTTTACTCCGTTATGTTTTTATTGGTAATTGCTTATGAAAATTTTTAAATGATACTTTTAAGTAGGATTGCATGCATGCGATTTATTTAATTAGTTATTTTCAAAATAAGTGCTTTTAAAATATATATATATATATATATATATAAATGTATTTCGCATTTTTAAACGAGTAGACGTTTCAAGTTCAACCATCAAGTCCTCCATTAACATCAACATCATGCTCACCTGCATCGATTACACCTAGTGAGTATATTGACTTAGCAAACCTTAACCATGATAACAATTAATACATATACATCTACATGAAACAGTGAAAATACCTTCACTTAAAATAGCTTTTCATGAACATGCATAGCTTAAACATTTTTCCTTTCATCATATACATTTTTCTTTTCATCATATACGTATACTTTTTCCTTTTATTGAATTTGGATCGTTAATTGTGACTCTCGTATCAGCTGAAGGTCGATGGATCCATCTACGTGTAACCACAGTACTGGACGGCGGGGACATCAATGACACTCTCACCCGTCAACTGAGCCTTGGCCTATCATATCATCATATCATGTCGATGAAAATACGATCGTCGGGCTCCCTCTGGGGCCTTCTCCCGTAAACAGACTCCCTCCGAGGCCTTTTCTTTCACGATATCTCCAATCATATCATCGTATTAGTCACAATCAATTCACATCCTTCAACTTTTCATATTTCCATCACTCATAAAAATTCATGCATACATGAATCATTTTTCTTTTAAACCAAGCATGCAACACGTCTTTTAGCATTTACGTTTTATCATACAATTTCATAAACATATAAAATAAATGTTTTAACATATATTACGGCATTCAGGGCAATGTCAGGACATCTAACAATGTTTAGGTGTAAAATTTCTGTTTGACCCTTGGAACTCTAACTTTCCCAATTTATCTTAGACCTTAAAACGACAACCCAAATCATTCCAAACTTAACATATAACCTTAAAATATACCCATAAATATTTCTTAGACGTAACCTTAAGCTTCTCGAATAATTTTTCAATTCGTTTTTAAACTTAGACGTACACCCCGGGTTTAACCCGAATGGACTCGAAACTTAACCAAACTTGAACCAAAGCTTAATAACACCTAAGTAGACCATATTCAACCCAATTCAAGCCAATTAAGACCACCCAACCAGCCTAACTCAGCTACTGAATCTTCTGCACTCTTTTTCTGAAACCCTAACTTGAGCCTACCCTCACGTCACTCGACTCCAGCCTTTAACTACCATGTCCAGCCCTTATTTACCCATCCTAGGACCATGACCAAGCCCTTAGCAACCTACTGGAACCACCCCTACTGCCCTTGCACCCGCAGCCTCCAAAACCGCAAGCCCCCAAGCCATGCGCGTCCCCAAGCTCGGCCGCAGCCCTCCACCTTCGATCCAGCTCTCATGCAACAACCCTAGGACCATCTTACAATCCCCTTAGGTCTCCTAGATGTGACCCTACAGTAGCTAGGAGTCGTGACCCTCTAGGAAACCCTAGCCGAACCCAAGTTCACAAAAACACAATTTTTGCTCTACCTAGTAGCCCTCCTTGTCCAGCCTTCAAACATGTTCCTAAGGGTCCTTAAAAATGTGGAAAAACATCCCTTCAAGTTTTCCTACCATGGCAGCCCCTTTGTGCATTATCAAGAAGAGTTTTTTTTTTAAAAATCTAGTTTTGTGCATGTATAGCCATAAAAACGAAAATAAAACTTGTGTATCATATTTTTCATGCAAGGTTAATCAAATATACATAATATGGTGTGAAAGAAGTTTGAAAAAAGATAAGGCGTGCCTTTAAGTTCATTACGCACAAAAACATTTTGCAATGCGAGGACGTCGGCGTATAGGGGGACTTGCTGAATTTTCTTTAAGAAAACTTGGCTCCTCCTTCAACTTTTTTCTCGTGTGTGCGTGTGTCTTGGCTGCTAGGAAGAGTCCTTGTGCTTGTGTGTGTGGTGTGCATGTGTTATTGTGTGTGTGTAGGGTTTTTGGAGGCTTATGTGATATATAAAACACATGGCACAAGTTTAGGCCCATTAACCTAGTAAAATAGGCTCATTAGTTAATATTTAAAATATTTTGTTGAGAAAAATTTGTGAAAATATTAGCTGAGTTCTCGAAGAGTTCATATTTTCGTCGAAAATCAAATACCGGTTAAAAATATGATTCGGCGTGTAAAAACACCTCAAAACACCTCATTTTCGAAAATTATATTTAAAATACACCACACATTAAACCATTAAAAATAATCATTTAATAAAATATTTTCTCTCATATGATCCCCGTCCCCGTTCTTCGATCGCGTCTCGAATAGCCTTTAAAACACAGTTTTTATGCATTCTAGTAGAAACTACATTTTAAACATGTAAACATGCCTACCATAATCAATTTATGCAATTAAAACCATTTAATTAAAATACATAAGAAATTTGATAACTTGCATGCATGTGGTTCACGTGGACCTTTAAATTTTCGGGACGTTTTTGCGTAGAGTTCTGCTCACTGAAATATGACACCATAACATAATTTGTTTGATCAAACTAACACCACATCGCGTGGCCGGCAAGGATCATTACAGACATCCACTATCAATCATAAGATAAGTTGGAAAGGTCCTCGGAAACGTTCTCCGACTTCCAGACCCGTACATGCGTAATTTGGCCACAAGACAACTTACATACCTCAAAAATAATATTGTTGCACGTTATATTTATTTACTAACGTCGTGGACCTCGTTGGTTAGACCCCCGAGTATGCTTCCACAGTTTAAAACTTACAACTCAAAACGGTCCATAAACTTGCATCTTACCCGTACGATTCTCGAATCAAATAAAATGACTTACGACTTACCAAATGACTCGAGACTCGACTCATCCTTAACCAACATCCTAATCTACTGCCCATCCCTTTAGGACCACCTATGGAACAGCCCACACTATCCCACGCAAGCCATGCAACTCGAAACTCATTCTATGCTCTATTCGTTCTAATTTTGACATGTTCGGGTTCCTTACAGCTCCAAAAAAACCACGGCTCGAATCAGCCCTTAACCAAGACCTAGACCGTCACCTTAGACACTAACCAAACCACTGATACATCCCTCACAACCTCAGGTCGCACGCAAAGCCATAGCACCAGTAATCCGTGACAATTCCGTTACGAGTTCCAAGCACGCGGCTGCGCTTCATGCTTCCAGCAACTGTCCTATCAGACCATAACTGACTGAGACCAGGCACAAATTAACACCCTAAGACATGGTTCAGACCCTAGCCAAGAGCCCCAACACGTCCCTAGCCTAGAACCCCACGGCCGAAACCAAAATAGTAGCCCCCAATACGCGTGCGGCAGCAATTGTGCTCCTCGCTTCCTATGCGCGACCAGACCACTTCCAACCTTACAAGGACATATAAACAACATCTACACACATCCTAATACATTCTCATACGCAGCAGTAACAGCTCGGACATTCCACACGAAGCCTACGCATCAAAAAATCATGGAAACTTGAAGAAACTTGTGTAGAAAATTTCAGCATGTGTATAAAGGATTTTGATTCAAATCTTTCATGTAAGGAAACGTTTTTTGAAACGTCTGCTATTCGTTTACAAAAAACGTGATAGAAATTTTTTTTTTCAAACGTCACATAGCATTCGGCCGAACCATAAAATATTTTTGACATCATTTTAAAATAAATCAACCAACTACAATTTGAAAACCAACGGAAATAGTTTAGCATAAAATTTACCAACATTTTACTAATCATAAAAATACCATTTGAAAAGTATAGCTCAAACTATAACCTCTCAAAAACCACTCATAAATAAATCATCGTAAAAATATCTTAAACATGACTTAAAATCATAAATTATAACTAGTGCGAAAAACTAGCGTCGGTCCTCGTGTTATATGCACTTTCAGTCCAGAAAAGTCAACCATCAAGACCTCCATAAACATTATTATCATAATCACCTGCACTAATCACACCTAGTGAGTCTAAAGACTCAACACACCATAATCTTGATAACAAGTAATCCATATACAAAACACATGCAACATTGAAAATACTTGTACTTAAAATATCGTTTTCATGAAGATGCAAAAACATAACATTTTCGTAAATATTTTCATGATGAATAAACTTTAAACAAAACGCTTTTCATAATGATGCATCAACTTTAAACATAAACATTTTCATAAACTTTCCATAAAAATTTTCATAAATATTTTCGTAAACCTTTTCATATCCTCATAAACATATTTATATGAACATGCATAACATGAAACTCAACATTTTCCTTTTCCTCATTTCATAAAATAAATTCTTTCATCATGATCATAAACATTTTTCTTTCTTTTATTGAATTCGAATCATTAATTGTGACTTTCTTCAAACCTCAAAAAGTCGATGGATCCATCTACATGAAACCGCAACACTGGGTGGTAGAGGACACCAGCAACACTCTCACCGGTCAACTGGGCCCTGGCCTATCCTCATCGAATGAAAATACGATCGTCAGGGCTCTCTCGGGGGCCTTCACTCATAGACGGACTCCCTCTGGGACCTTTTCCCATGCATGGGTTCTCTCTGGGGCCTTCTCCCGAAAATGGGCTCCCTCTAGGGTCTTTTCCCCTCACGATATCCTCATTCTTACCTCAAACCTCATAACCTCAATAGTCACAACTACTTCACTTCCTTCAACATTTTACATTCTCATCACTTTATAAAAATCATGCATTTAATATCATTTTACTTTTAAAAACAAGCATGCAACATATCTTTTAACGTTATCGTTGTATCATAAAAATCAATAATCGTTTAAAATAAACATTTGAACATATTAAAAATCCATAAACATTTACAAACATTTAAAATAACATTTTGACATACTAAATCATAAACATATAAAATTCCTCAAACATTTAAAATATCATTTTAACATATAAAATTCCATAAACATCCATAACTATAGAAAATAATCACATTAGCACATAAAACAGCATTCAGGGCACTGCCATGACGTTTACAGGTGTAAAATAACCGTTTTACCCCTGAACATAAAATTCCACGTTTTTGACTTTTTCTTAATTTCATTGACTCTAACATGTCTAAAATAATTATTTAAGTTTACATGAATTTTCTCATATTTTTATTTAGCTTCAATCGAGGACTTTTAATTTAATCTTTAAATAAGACGTATTCCCGCGTTTTAATCCCGAATTAAACCAAATTTTAGTATAAAATTCCCAAATTAAAAACTTAGCCTTTTAATAATTATTTGAGCTTAAATATAATTTTTCATAATTTTATATAGCCTAAAACTAGGTTTTTCAATTAATTCGTTAATTAACGTATCATGCGGCAATTAAATCCCGAATAAATCCAAAACTCATTAACATAACCTTTTTATGATTTATTCTACCTTTCCAAGTCATGAACCACACCCGTGGACCCATGGATTCAATTTTAGTTCTTTAATTTTTGTTTTTGACTCCTAATCGAACCACCCGAGCCTACACCCAAAATACTCGAGCCACGTCCGAGCCACCTTGAACCAAACCCGAGCCAACCCATCTAGGGACCATCTTGACCAAGCCCAACCCAAAGAACCAGACAATAGCTCACTCAAAAACCTCCTGCCCGTGACCCTATTGCATGCATGTGTGCAAGTGTGAGACTCCTAAGCACATGAGGACTCCTAGCCCACCTAAGAGACTTTCAACCCTTAACCACCGAGCCCAACTAACCCTAACCTTCCCTGGACCATGCCCAGACCCAGCCCAGACCAGCCCAAGCCCTGGAACCCACGCACAAACCTCCTGGGTCAGAAGCACCAACCTGCGCGCACAAGGGCCTCCCTCACGTCCTCATGTTTCCTCTCGAGCCAGCAGCCAACTTAGCCGCCCCAGCCCCTGGCCAGACCCTAGTGCATCCCGCTTGTGACCCTAAGGACTCAACCCTAGCCCCCGAAACCGAAGCTACAACAGCAGCTACAAGAACCAGCCGAGAAACCCACTTTGACAAGGACTCTTGTTCCTGTTGCTTGGACCTAGCCAACCCAACCAGGCCCTGACCCAACTGTTGTCACTTTGATTGCTGCACTCCCAAGAGCAGGTTGTCCACAAGTAGTATAATTCGGTGACTCCGATATCGTATCCATAGGGAAGCTAAGGTAATTACAAGTCCACTACAATGTCTTTTTGTTTTGTTTTTGTTTTTGTTTCTTTTTAATTTTAATTGTTTGAATCTTTAATGGGTAAATTTTAACTGTTCAAATTTTAATTTAAGTAGTTGAGATTAAAGGATCCACTCTTGATATTTTAATAAAGTTAACATTAACGAACAATATTGAAATCCACTTAATAAAATGGTTCCAATATATTAAATAATCATATTTATATTATGTTATAAATTATTATCTTATAAGTATATAATATATACCAAAACTTATAAATGTGGTCAAGTATTTATTGTGCTATATATATTTGTAAACACTAAATCAAGGTTCCCACTTTAAATGGTTGGTAAAACCAAACAAACATTTAAATGGTACCAATAAATTAATACTATGATATATTCATATATAATAAATCAAGGAATCCAAGTTAAATGGTTGGTAAAACCAAACTAACATTTAAATGGTTCCAAGAATTTAATATTATAATATATTTATATATAATAAATCAAGGCATCCACTTTAAATGGTTGGTAATACCAAACTAACATTTAAATGGTTCCAAGAATTTAGTGTAACATATAGCAACAATAAATCAAAACTCCCACTTATAAGTAGGGTATAAAAATGCTTAAAGAAATAAATATAACATAAACAATAAATAATGATTAAATAATATAAAACATAGATTCTTACCTTTTAATAACCTTATTATCATGCCAAGAGTTTCACCTTATCATCTCAACTTTAGGAAGTTAGCTATTCATTATTCAAAGTGTAAAACTTTGAATATGAAATTAACATGCTAATTGTATTTAAATGAAGAAATAAAGGAAAAATATAGAGAGAAATATTATGAACTCAAAGGTTTGTTCATAGAATGAGGGATATCTCAATACATTACAATGCACCCCTATTTATAGCCAAATTTGGGGAGACAACCACAAATAAAATATTATTTTTTTACACATAAGTCTTCATTGGTGTTCCAAGATATTATATTATATTACACATCACTTTTGAAAATCTTCTTCTCCGAATTTGCTTCTTCACATAAAAAGAAACATGTGGATAATTGAGTTGTCTAGTTGTGGTATTTTTTTCAAACCATTTGACCAAGTAATTTGAGAGATATGGTCAAAATACTAGAGCATGGTAAAACTGCCACTCCTTTGGTAACTTTATTTGTTGCTTAATTTGATCCCAATTGTGAGAGGATTTTTATCTCATGCTTGTCAACAATATTGTAGATATTATAATCAACTTTCTACAGGTCCAAGAATCATCTTAATCCCATTTGCAACGCCAAGTTTATTCTTGTTTTATCGAACCTGTAAAAAATAGTAAAAACTTGTAATTACACAACAACTTATATTTTATACAATTTATTATAAAACATATAATATTTAAACATTTAATAAAACAAAAACTATATATTTATATTATAAAACATTTAATTAATGTACAATTTTTATGTTTATCACACCTCCCAACCAGCTTATTGCTAGTCCCTAGCAATTTAAGCGTTAATAGCAATACAAAACATATTGATTAATTTAAATAGAAATGTAATCAAAACTATCTAAGTGTTTAAATTAAATTTGAAAACTGTCAAAGTTATATCAAGATCATCATAATTATAATTTATGAAATAATTTGAGATGATCAATTCAAAGCTTATTTCAGGTAGTTAAATGTACACGGCCTTCAGAAATTCCTAGTAAGAGTCTCAACTCCATATCCTCACAGGTTAATAAATGTTTCAATTTATGGCAACGATTTCTCTCATGGAGTTGGAATACAGATAAATGCTCAGAAAAATGGTTTACAGAATGCAGACAGACAAACGAGCCAAACTAATCAAAAGATAGAAAATCCATTGATTCAAAATCTAGTTGTTCTTATTATATATTTTTTCCTGATCTTTTTTTTCATAACATCATGTAATCAGACTAAGTTTATGCTTCTTGGCCACATATTTATTTAATTTGTACAATAAATTTCTCTCTTTCCTTTTTTTTTATGAGAGATATATTAGTCGTAGCATATAACTTAAAAATTACATAGATCTTCAATATCTTTCTTTTTGTATTTTTCTCCTTTCTTTTTTCTTTTTTCAGGAAATATCATTTTTTTTTCAAAATAAGAACTCAAGATCTAAACAATAGATAGTCTCTCTCATGATCAATAAAGGCTCGAAAGCTGTTTTCTCAGTCCTCTCCACTCACTCACAAAATATGTGTGAGTTTAAAATTTTAGGCACTCTTATAAGGTATATCTTGGGCCATATACTTTAATACCTGATTTTATCACAATGGTTAATCACTCAAAAAGATTTCATAAATCATATTTTTATATTGATCAGAATATTAAAATTGACTTTTTTTTTCAAATAAAAATTTAAACATTCTTAAATAGATTAATGCATGTTCTAATTTAATTCTTTCAAACATGTAATGTATGACATTTTTGCAAAAATTACTAAGATATAAACAATAAACATGAATTTTTTTAAAAATAATATATATTTTTTTTATTTTTTATTTTTAAATTTTTTTATAAGTTTGTTATCCTCCCAATCAGAATATGACATTGTCCCTAATGTCAAAATAATTATTAATAAAGAGTACATAATGAAAGAGATATCACCTGGATTTTATTGAAGATAACAAACTGAAACAAACGCAAACCAATCCACGACTTTTGGATCAATGATCCAACTCCCTTTTGTTATTGCTTGATTGCGACCAATTGATCTTTGTTATCATCGGATCAGGCTTATGAACAAAAGCTTCCAAATTATCAAGTAATTGGTCGGCAATCGAAGCAGAGATGAGCATTCTTCGTGAATTTTCTAAAATGAAATTCTGTTCCACAGCTTTATCAAGAAATGTCAACAAACTGTCATAATAATTATTGATATTCAACAAGCCCATAGGTTTATTATGGATATTAAGTTGTGCCCAAGAAACAGTGTGAAAAATTTCTTCTAATATACCAAAACCACCTGGTAGTGCGATAATAGCATCAGAATTTTCAATCATTTTTGTGATTCTTTCATACATAGAAGAAACTTTTAATTCCTCACCGATCGTAACACCTGTAATATTTCCTTCAGCTAAAGCTGTAGGAATAATACCCAAAACCTGACTACCTCCAAGATGAGCAGATGTTGAAACAGATCCCATTAACCCAATATTACCTCCCCCATATACCAAGTGAATTTTTCTCTCAGCCAATATATTTCCAAGATTATTCGCTGCTTCTACAAACACTTCATTTTTTCCAGGACTCGACCCACAAAATACACAAATATTTTTCAATGATTGTGCATAGGTTCCAGCCATGTTTTTTTACTTTCTTTTTTTTTTTGCGAAAATAGAGAGAAAGATGAGAGATTTTATAGGGGTAATATGTTATCAGGACAAAACTATGGGTCACAGTTGTAAACAGAATAAACAGTAAAAACAATAATGACACACATGCATGTAAACAGTAGTGTGATTGTGGCTCACAATTTTCCTCTGGTTTTACGTCCAGAAACGGCTTCAACGCCTTCTATGAGTCGAGGATATGCTTCCCATCCAATTTTCTTATAAATTGGCAAACAGGGTCTTTTTTAGTCGGATTCCCAAGACTATGACGCTCATCTTGGAATTGTTTCCATAAACGGAGAAGTTCAATATGCACATGTCCACTAGAATGCGTCTCAAGAGTCAATAAGATGTTATCTAAAGACTCCTTACTCAGCCCATTCTTAATGAAACCAATTTTATCTTCTCTGTTATTGGAAACACATCCCAAAGATCTGCATCGTTTGTCACAAGTCCATCTTGCACACTTATGACAAACCCCTAAACTTTTGGCCCTTCGTTTTTTCGCATAAGTGCTTTTTCCTAATCCAGGCAAATACCGAATGAGCAATGATTGTGGAACTTCTCCTCCTAATCGGACCTTAGCTTCTATTACAAGACGAATATCTTCTGGAATTCCTTTTTGCATTAGCAATCTCAATCTTTCACACCTTCCTGCATAAATTTTTCTTAGAACATTTTCAGAAACAGAGGGAAAATATTTACAAATTTTTGAGAGAATTTCATCCATTTTGAAAAGAAAAGAAATGATTTTTTTTATTTTTTTATCAGCAATTATGGGAAACTGATTAAACCGACAATGAGAGTCACGGAGTACCGTTATCCGCCATTTAACCGGGAAAATAAAAAGATTAAGGAAACCTGAAATAAAAACAAACAAAATTAAATGCAACACAAAAAAAATCAAGGATCGGAAAGGGAAATAAACTCTTCTTGAAAAATTTCATTTTCTAAAAATGGTTTAAGCATTTGTCCATTTACTTTAAAAACAACACCATTTTTAGGATTTTAAATATCTACAGCTCCATAAGTATACAAATGCTTTACAACATATGGGCCTGTCCATCTTGATCGTAATTTTCCTGGGAATATGTGAAGTCGAGAATTATAAAGCAAAACTTTTTTACCAATCTCATAAGATTTTCTAAGAATTGTTTTATCATGAAATGATTTTATTTTTGCTTTATAAATCCTTGAATTCTCATACGCGTCATTTCTGAGTTCATCAAGTTCATTAAGTTGCAATTTACGCAATTTGTTGGCATCATCCATGCTTGAATTNATCTTTGATCACAATGTCAAATTCTTGGAGCAACAAAATCCATCGTATCAGTCGTGGCTTTGCATCCTGTTTGGTCAACAAATATCTAATAGCAGAATGATCAGTAAACACAATAGTCGTTGATCCAATCAAATAAGAATGAAATTTATCTAATGCAAATATTACAGCAAGTAGTTCTTTTTCAGTTGTGAAGTAATTCATTTGAGCATTGTTTAAAGTTCTACTTGCATAATATATCACATAAGGCTTACCGTTTCTTCTTTGACCCAATACTGCACCGACTGCATAATCACTCGCATCGCACATGATTTCAAATGGTAAAGACCAATCAGGAGGTTGCATGATAGGAGCTGATGTTAAATGTCGAATGATTTTATCAAAAGCATTTTGACATTCTTGAGTCCACTCAAATGCAGTGTCTTTTGTTAAGAGGTTACAAATGGGTTTAGAGATTAAACTAAAGTCCTTTATAAACCTCCTATAAAATCCAGCATGTCCCAAAAATGAGCGAATTTCTTTAATGGTTTTGGAGGGGGTAAATTGACAATGACATCAATTTTTGCTTTATCAACTTCAATTCCATGAGATGACATGACATGTCCCAAAACAATTCCAGAAGTAATCATGTAATAACATTTTTCCCAATTTAAAATAAGACCTTTTTCCTCGCATCTTTTTAAAACTTTTTCCAAATTTTCAAGACAATTATCACATGTATTCCCAAAGACAGTTAAATCATCCATGAAAATTCCCAAACAATTTTCAACCATGTCGCTAAAAATGCTTAGCATACATCTTTGAAATGTTGTTGGCGCATTGCATAATCCAAATGGCATCCTTCTAAATGCAAATGTTCCAAAAGGACATGTGAATGTAGTTTTATCTTGATCTTCGAGTGCAATGGGAATTTGATAATAACCTGAATATCCATCAAGAAAACAGTAGTATGGATGACCTGTTACTCTTTCTAAAATTTGATCCAAAAATGGTAATGGAAAATGATCTTTTCTAGTGGCCTCATTTAATTTTCTATAATCAATACACATCTGTCAACTAGATGGGACTCGAATTGTTAATAATTCACCTTTTTCATTTTTTATCACTGTGATGCCACATTTTTTCGGAACTACTTGTGTTGGGCTTACCCACTTACTATCAGAAATAGGGTAGATAATCCCAACATCAAGTAGTTTGAGAACTTCAGTTTTCACATCATCTTTCATGTGTGGATTTAATCTACTTTGTGGTTGTTGAGATGTTTTTGCATTTTCTTCTAAGTGAATTTTGTGAGTGCAAATTAGTGGATTAATGCCCTTGAGATCTTTTAGTGTCCAACCAATTGCATTTTTATGTCTTTTAAGCATATCAACTATTTTACCTTCTTCATCACTTGCTAGTTTGGAAAAAATTACCACCGGATATGTTTCATCTTCTCCAAGAAATGCATACTTCAATTCTTCTGGCAAGGGTTTTAACTCCAATATGGGTGTTCGTCTTTGTTCTCATATTTTGCATCAAATTCTTTCTCTGATCCTGGTAACGAGTGATACCTGATAAAATCATCAAGATCAATTTCAATATTTTCTTTAACAGTTTCAATTGAACAAATATCTAATTGATCACGAGTACTCCCTTCTTGAATGTTTTCTTCCACAAGAGTTTCAATAAGATTTTCATCTTCACTTTCATCTCCTTTGTCATGTGGTTGCTTACAAAGATTAAACACATTAAGCTCCAAGGTCATGTTACCAAATGACAACTTCATTATTCCATTCCTGCAATTTATAAGAGCATTAGAAGTTGCTAAAAATGGACGACCTAAAATTACAGGAATTGCATTACAAGCTTCGATAGGTTGTGTATCTAAAACTATGAAATCGACAGGATATACAAAGTTATCAACTTGGACCAACACGTCTTCTACCATACCTCTTGGCACTTTAACAGATCTATCAGCAAGTAAAAGTGTTACCGAAGTAGGTTTTAACTCGCCTAGATTGAGTTCTTGATAAACTGAATATGGAAGTAAATTCACACTAGCTCCAAGGTCAAGCAAGGCTTTTTTAATCTTTCGTTCTCCAATAATACAAGAAATAGTAGGACAACCAGGGTCTTTGTATTTCAAAGCATTATTATTTTGAATGATTGCACTTACTTGTTCGGCTAAAAATGCTTTCTTTTTCACATTCAATTTTCTTTTCACAGTGCACAAGTCTTTCAAAAATTTGGCATATGATGGTACCTGTTTTATTGCATCTAATAAAGGAATATTAACTTTTACTTGTTTAAAAATATCATATATATCAGAATTCAAATTTGATTTTTTTGTATTTTTCAATGCATGAGGGAATGGTGGTGACACTGTCTGTTGAACCTCCTCTTCGCAAGTTATGGGTTCCACTTCCTTACCCTTTGGAGTTGATTTATCATCATCTTCACAAGGTTCAAGAATGGATTTTTCCACAACCTTACCACTTCGAAGGGTAATAACAGATTTTACCTGATCCATCGGTTGAGTTCCAGAAGTTCCAGTTTGTGAATGATGATCCTTGGGATTAGGCAGAGGTTGTGAAGGAAATTTACCTTTTTCATGAACATTAAGTGCAGATGCAAATTTAGCAAGAGTATCTTTCAAATCTGTCATGATTTGAGCAGTTTGATTATTGATAGACTCTTGCTTTGCAATGAAAGAATTCAATATGTCTTCCAAATTCCTTTTAGGTGGAGGAACATAAGGTGCATAATTTTGAAAATTTTGTTGATTTTGGAAATGTGGTTGTGAAAATTGTGCTGCATTATCCTTCTTCCAACTAAAATTTGGATGATTTCGCCAACCTGGATTGTAA
>NC_133318.1:12952275-12969149 GCF_012295235.1 Primulina huaijiensis
CATGTTTTGTAAAAATAAAGGGTTATTTCGAATGAGTCGACCACTAAGTCTACGTGACCAAATGCTCATGCAAATGCAAATACAAAAGAATAAAAACACACAAAAGCAATAAAATTCAAAAAAAAAATGAACTGTAAACAAAATTAAATAGACTTGAAATTAACTTATACTTCCCCGGCGACGGCGCCAAAAACTTGTTGTCACTTTGATTGTTGCACTCCCAAGAGCAGGTTGTCCACAAGTAGTATAATTCGGTGAGTCCGATATCGTATCCACAGGGAAGCTAAGGTAATTACAAGTCCACTACAATGTTTTTTTGTTTTGTTTTTGTTTTTGTTTCTTTTTAATTTTAATTGTTTGAATCTTTAATGGGTAAATTTTAATTGTTCAAATTTTAATTTAAGTAGTTGAGATTAAAGGATCCACTCTTGGTATTTTAATAAAGTTAACATTAACGAACAATATTGAAATCCACTTAATAAAATGGTTCCAATATATTAAATAATCATATTTATATTATGTTATAAATTATTATCTTATAAGTATATAATATATACCAAAACTTATAAATGTGGTCAAGTATTTATTGTGCTATATATATTTGTAAACACTAAATCAAGGTTCCCACTTTAAATGGTTGGTAAAACCAAACAAACATTTAAATGGTACCAATAAATTAATACTATGATATATTCATATATAATAAATCAAGGAATCCAAGTTAAATGGTTGGTAAAACCAAACTAACATTTAAATGGTTCCAAGAATTTAATATTATAATATATTTATATATAATAAATCAAGGCATCCACTTTAAATGGTTGGTAATACCAAACTAACATTTAAATGGTTCCAAGAATTTAGTGTAACATATAGCAACAATAAATCAAAACTCCCACTTATAAGTAGGGTATAAAAATGCTTAAAGAAATAAATATAACATAAACAATAAATAATGATTAAATAATATAAAACATAGATTCTTACCTTTTAATAACCTTATTATCATGCCAAGAGTTTCACCTTATCATCTCAACTTTAGGAAGTTAGCTATTCATTATTCAAAGTGTAAAACTTTGAATATGAAATTAACATGCTAATTGTATTTAAATGAAGAAATAAAGGAAAAATATAGAGAGAAATATTATGAACTCAAAGGTTTGTTCATAGAATGAGGGATATCCCAATACATTACAATGCACCCCTATTAATAGCCAAATTTGGGGAGACAACCACAAATAAAATATTATTTTTTTACACATAAGTCTTCATTGGTGTTCCAAGATATTATATTATATTACACATCACTTTTGAAAATTTTCTTCTCCGAATTTGCTTCTTCACATAAAAAGAAACATGTGGATAATTGAATTGTCTAGTTGTGGTATTTTTTTCAAACCATTTGACCAAGTAATTTGAGAGATATGGTCAAAATACTAGATCATGGTAAAACTATAACTCCTTTGATAACTTTATTTGTTGCTTAATTTGATCTCAATTGTGAGAGGATTTTTATCTCATGCTTGTCAACAATATTGTAGATATTATAATCAACTTTCTACAGGTCCAAGAATCATCTTAATCCCATTTGCAACGCCAAGTTTATTCTTGTTTTATCGAACCTGTAAAAAAATAGTAAAAACTTTTAATTACACAAAAACTTATATTTTATTCAATTTATTATAAAACATATAATATTTAAACATTTAATAAAATAAAAACTATATATTTATATTATAAAATATTTAATTAATGTACAATTTTTATGTTTATTACCAACCCCTATAGCACCCTTCTAGGACCCTGAGGACCTAACCTAGCCTGGCCCAAATCCCGTAGGCCGAGCCCTTTCTCCCCTGCACCAGCTGCCAACCTGTGCAATTTCTCTTGCACTCACGAATTGGGACTCCTTCCCAGCCCTGGTGTTCGAGTCCTAGTGTGGCTAGGACTCTCTCCCTGACTCATACATGACCCTAGCCCAGGCTTGGCCCCAGCCGAACCCAAGCCAAGCAACCAATCCCTCAAAACCGTGCCCCTCAAACATCCTGACGCCCTATGGTTTCCAGCTTTGTTCCACTCATGTTGCAGCGTTTTTTGTGTGTTCTTAGAACTCTAAAACTTGTGTGAATCGTGCCCCTTAACATCCTAAGACATGGCAGCCCCTTTAACAACATAATAATCATGTTATTGGATGAAAAATGTGGGGATCCGGACGCTAATTCATTTCCTTAATCGTTATTAATATCAAATACACAATTAAGTAATGTGGGACAGAAAATTTTTTTTTTTAAAATGCAATGCGGAAACGTAATGTACATATAAATATAAAAATACAAATCCTGTACTAAATACATTTACTATGTTCAACGACATATCAGTGCTGAATCCTAATCTACTTCTGAGCCCAGATCTCCACGCTAACTAGTCCTGCCTCGTTCTCTTCTTGATCCCGATCCTGTCCCACCTGTTGTCATGCACACATACAAACAAGACAACAGCCGGATAATTCCGGTGAGAATTACATTCCCAGTATAAACCATGTATACATGCAATCATACAGACAATATAAAAGCATATAACATGCATTCATAACATGTATCAAAATCAGAAACATGAATCAAATATTCATCGCATGTATCGAAATCCTAAATATGAATCAATATCAATAATAAATCATATTCTAAAGATGTACCATAATCAGGAACATAATTCAATATCAAGCAATGAATCACTCTCCGTGATTCTCAGACTCAGACTCGACTCAGTCCTAATCTAGGGATCCCGATCTGAATAAAAACATACACCCCCACCTACACTCCCGAACGGGGTGGTAGTACGTTCTTATTCACGGACTTTGGCCCCTTTCCATATCGAACATCAGTAATAGAAGCAACTCCAATTCTATCCACTTCGATATGACCAAACGTCCGATGTCCTGACTTATCCGTCAAAGACTATGGCACTTCCGCCATACACTATCCTGTGACAAAGTGCAATGGGCCAATGACGATTCCTCACTATCCGGCCCTTCTGTCACACGACCAATCATTTAATACATGCTATCTATAAATCAATAAAACAAGCATATCAATCCATTCATTAATTGCAAATATCAATGCAATAAAATAAAGTATGTGATTTAGGGAAAACTCGAGTCAAAACTCACTCGAGTTGTGCAATCCCAACTCAACATTAATTTATACCTTTATCTTCTCGATCCGACGAAGACGAAGTCTCGAATTCAACTCTGTCCATACCCAGTCTGGCAATGACAATATCGAATAGATACAATACCAGTATATAACTCAGTTCAAAACCTGTTCTGATCAATACTCAAATCAAAACACAATCTGATCAATATCAACGATACAATGATACAATCTCAATCAATCGTGAATCTGATTAATATCAATCTACTGATGTTTCGACGGCATAACAATACAGTCTCGATAACCCCATCAATATCAACATCACAGATATAATACCAGAACTCCTAATCAATATCGGTACAACCCATAATCAATAACAATACAACCCTGATATCGAATCTTTATCAAATCAATTCCGAAAATCATAACAATTACATAAACAATCTGTTCTTCGATCTGACTTCAAATATACGATGTCGACTATATCAAAAACACCATATATGAATCATATCCGCTTCTGACAATACCATAATTTTCGATCATATTAAAACGTAATAAAACTTACGTCCAGTTGTAGCCTGCGTCGATAGGAACACGGTACTGAAGTCGGATTCAAAATCTAACGGACGGATCTTTCACAAACTTCAAATTTCTAAACTAAAANGTCCCTTCTCGCACATTGGCGCTCGGGCGGTTATAAATTACCGGTCGGGCGCCGCATCTTCTGCCCAAAACATATACTTGTCGAACCATGGCGCTCGGGCGGTCAAAAACTACCGCTCGGGCGCCGATAGTTCTGTTCAAAACTTGTGTAAGTCATATGCTTGGCCTAAATCAGGTCTTGAACTGATCCGTCTATAATCACATCAATTCAAAATCAAGAATCTCAGCTTAACAGAATCAAAATCTCGGGCATTACAAAAAATCATGAGTTCAAAACATGTGTATGCACCGTCGCGAAAATATTATGATGTGTGGCTTGTTTTTCATGCAAAACGAATTTAAATAATAACTATGGTGTGAATGATGAGAAAAAGGAGAATATGGTGTGCCTTTGCGTTTTAAACGCACGAATAATCGTTGACGAACCGAAGAACGACGACGAGGAGACGACAGATTGAATTTTCCTAGCAATATCGATGCTTTCTTTGTTTTTTTCCCAAACCTTTTTCTTGAATTTGAGGTGTGTGCCGTGTATTTGAATAAAAGAAGAGTTTGGAGAGAATTTGATTGCTTTTTCCGTGGGGTTCAAGGGTTTAATGGGGTGGTTTAGTATATTATATACTAATTAAATCACTAACAAGGCTTAGGCCCACTAAGGAGGGTAATTAGGCCCATTAGTGCTAAATTAAAATATTAAAAATAATTTTAGTAAAATAAGTTTGTGAATTTATTAGCCGGGCTGCCCACAAGTTCGTATTTTTGTTGAAAAATCAACACCAATAAAAATTATTTTCCGGCGTATAAAATCACCTCAAAACCCCATATTTTCAAAAATAATAAAAAGCATCACCCTTAATTTAAATAATAAAAACAATTAACCAATAAAAACATTTTCTATTTTTCAGCTCTCGGTCTCCGTTCCTCGATCGCAACTCGAATAACCTTTAAAAATATATTTTAATACAACCATGTAGAAAAGTATATTTTAAACATGTAAATATGCACAACATAATTAATTTATGCAATTAAAACAATTATTTAAAAGACAGAGGAATTTAAGAACTCGAGCATGTGGTTCGCGTGGATTTTTAAATTTTTGGGGCGTTACATTTTTCATGCATATTTATCATCAAATAACAGTTTAAAACAAGATTGATGCATAAAAAAAGGCTTAGAACATGCCTTTGTGTTTAAACTTTTGAATAAACGAATACCGACGCAAGGGAATGTAGAGGATGGACAGATGACGATTTCGAGAAGTTTTTCTTGCCAAAAACTTGTGAAAAAACCACCCTAAAATATTTAAGGTATGTGTGTAGAAGTGGAAGAGGCTATTTGGAGGCCAAACCTTAGCTTTTCACGTTTTTGTGTGTGTTTTAGTGTGTGTTCGCGTGAGCTTATACCTTATTTTTCAATTAAAAGTTGTAGAAAGGGAGCTTGAGGTAAAATGGCCGAAGGACTTCAATTATCACTTAGAGATCTTAATCTTGGGATCGTCAACGATAAACCCAAGATAGTCCAGGACTATCTTTGGTAACTTTTGAAGCGATGGGATCTAACAAATGATATAAAATTACTTATTGTTAATTTTTTATCATGTCGTTTTCTAAATAAGAATTACAATTTTTTATTATTCATAGTGAGGGATGAACTAATAAAATCCAAGAATTGAAAAACAAATAAAAAAAATTGAGGAAGATATGTAGAGAAATTATTATTTATGTAGTTTATTTAGTCATATTGATAAAATCAATTTAAATATACATTATACCAATCAAACATTACATTTAATTTAAAATATTTACTCAAGAAAATCATAAATTTCATAATATAATCCACAAAACAAAAAAGTAATAATTAAAATAATTGAGTTTTTTGAGTTGATAATACACACACATACAAAGGGTAGCTCCACGAGTATTGAATAAAAACACAATAAAAGATATAATTGAACTGATATGCATAATAAATATGTACGCCTTTAAATATATACTATAAGCAGAAGTACACATTTATTTCCCAACATATATACATATGAATGATTACAAAATTAAATATGTTACACGATATACGTGAAAGATTAATAAAAATGAAATAATATAACATTGAATGTGAATATATGATAATAACATGAAAATGACAAATCTCGACACCAAAATATATTTTTGTCAAATCTTTATAAGACCCAGATGTATGGGACAACATGAAAACAATGAGGAGTTCAACACATATGAATGGGACAAATTGACTAAATTAATATATGTGAAGTTGACGAATCAAAATTAGATTACAATGGGAAGTTTTTATAACGAAATGGTGGAGGTTGATATTTGTAGTAATAATTTGGTGGAGGTGTCAGTTACGACGATTTTTATATGTGGAGAGGAGGATGGGAATGTGATGGTAGTGGTGGTGATTTATATTGATAAGGTGAGGGAGTGAATATGAATGTTGTGTGGGTAATTTATAAACATGAGAAGGTGGCTTTGATTTATTTAGAGATGATGAAGACTTGTAAATATAAAAAGACGAGGGTGATTGAAATGGAGGGGGTGAAGATTTATGGATATAAGGTGGTAGGGTTGACTTGGAAATATAAGGAGGTGGTGGTGATTTGTAAACGTAAAGTGGTGGTGTCGATACAGATGAAGGTGGTTGAGACTTGTAAATATAATGAGGTGGGAGTGATCGAGATACAGCAGATGGAGACTTATACATGTAAGGTAGCAGGGGCGATGAATATGGTAGGGGATATTTATATGCATAAGGAGGTGACAGTGATTTAGATGAAGGTGGTGGTGACTTGTAAATGAAAAGAGATGTGGGTGATCGAAATGCAGGAGATGGAGACTTATAGATGTTAAGGGGTGGGGGTGACTTGGAAATATAATGAGATGGGGGTGATCGAAATGTAGGAGATGGATTTTTAAAGATGTAAGGTGGTGGAGTTGATTTAGAAATATAAAGATGTGGGGCTGATTTATAAAAGTAAAGAGGTTATGGCGATGTGGATGAAGGTGGTGGAGATTTGTAAATATAAGGAGGTGGAGCTAATTGAGATGACAGAGGTGGAGACTTATAGATGTAAGGTTGCGGAGGAAATGATAATGGTATGAGAGATTTATAGACATAAGGAGGTGGCAGTGATTTAGATGGAGGTGGTGGAGACTTGTAAATAAAAAGAGACGGGGTTGATCGAAACGGAGGAGGTGGAGACTTATAGATATAAGATGGTGGGGGTGACTTGGAAATATAAGAAGGTGAGGTTAAAGACAATGGTCATTGGGGTGATTTGTACACATGAGGAGGTGGCGGCGATGCAGATGAAGGTGGTGGAGACTTGTAAATATAAAGATGTGGGGGTGACCGAGATAGAGGTGGTGGCTTGGATACATAGGGTGTGAGGATTGATATACAAAACGTGGTGGAGGTGGTGTAGGTGATTGTGTATGTTGTGGAGGAGATTGGTATTCACGAATTGATGGTGGTGGATGTGAATGAGATGATGGTAGTGGAGATTGATATTCATAAGGTCGTGGTGATGAAAGTGGTGGTGATGGTAAATGAGATGGTGTGGGAGATTGATCATCATAATTTGGTGGTAATGACAGTACATAAGTTGGTGAAGGAGACGACAATGATGGTGGAGAATATTGATTTTCATAATGTAGTTTTGGTGAAGGTGAAGGTGATGGTGTTGGAGGAGATTCGTTTCCAAAAGGTGGTGCAGATGATGGAGATATTGGTAATGGTGGAGGAGATTGGTATTCATAAGATGATAGAGGTTGATGAGATGATTGTGGTGGTTGAGGAGATGGTGGTGGTGGAGGAGGTGATTGATCTTCATAAGGTGGTGGTGGTGACAGAAGTGTTGGTAGAGTAGATTGATTTTCATAAGGTGGTAGAGGTGATGGAGATAGTGGTGGTAGAGAAGATGGATCTTCATAAGGTGCTGGTGGTGAAAGAGAAAGTGGTCAAGATTTATTTTCATTAGGTGGTGGAGGTGTTTGATATAGTCGTGGTAGGAGGGATTTATCTTCAATAGGTGGTGATAAAGTAGATTTGTTCATAAAAAGTGGTAGATGTGATGAAGATGGTGTTGGTGGTGGTAGTGGAGATTGGTTTTCATAAGGTGGTGGAGGTTTTGGAGATGGTTTTGATGGTGGCGGCGGGAGAAATTGATCTTCATAAGGTGGTGGTTGTGACGATGATTGTGATTGAAGAGAATTGTTTTAGAAAGTGGTGGTGGTGATGGAGATGGTGGTGGTGGTGGAGATTGATTTTTATAAGGTAGTATCGGTGACGACGATGGTTGTGGAGGAGATTGATTTTCATAACGTGGTGGAGGTGATAAATATGATAGTGGTGGAGGAGAATGATCTTCGTAAGGTAGTAGAGGTGTAGGATATGATGGTGGTGGAGATTTGTTTTCATTAGGTGGTGGAGGTGTTTGAAATGGTGGTGGAAGAGATTGATTTTCATAATGTAGTGGAGATGAAAAATATGGTGGTGGCGGAGATTGATTTTTATAAGGTGGTGGAACTATGTGATATTGTGGTTGAGGTTAATCTTCATAAGGTGATGGTGACGATTGTCGTGGAAAAGATTTATTTTCATAAAGTGGTGGTCGTAAAGAAGAATGATCTTCATAAGGCAGTGTTGGTAAAGGATAAAGTGGAGAAGATTTGTTTTCAGAAGGTAATGGAGGTGATGAAGATGGTAGTGGTGGTAGAAAAAATTGATCTTCATAAGATGGTGGAGGTGAAATAGATATTGGTGGTAGTGGAGGAGATCTATATTCATAAGGTGGTGGCAATAGCGATAACGACAATGGTGGTAGAGCATATTTGCTTTCATAAGGTGGTGGTGGTGGTGGAGGAGGAGGAGATTGATCTTTGTGAGGCGATAGAGGTGAAAGAGATGGTGATAGTATATATTGGTTTTCATTAGGTGGTTGAGATGGTAGTGGTGGTAGAGTTAGAGGTGATGGTTGTGAGGGAGATTGATCTTCATAAACTGGTGATGGTGAAGACGATGGTGAAGGAGAATCATTTGCATTAGGTGATGGAGGTAAAGGAAATGGTGGTGGTATTGGAGGATATTGATCTTCATAATATGGTGGCGGTGGCGGCGACGACGATGGTGATGAAGGAGATTGGTTTTCATTAAGTGGTGGAGGTGGTGGTGGTGGTGGATATTGATCTTCATAAGACATTGGAGGTGAATTAGATAGTGGTGGTGGAGATTGGTTTTCATTAGGTAATGGGTGTGTGGGAGATTGATCTTCATAAATTGGTGGTAGAGATTTATTTTCAGAAAGTGGTAGAGGTGATGGAGATGATGGTGTTGGAGATTTATTTTCATAAAGTGGTGGAGGTGATGGTGATGATGGCTGAGGAGATTGATCTTCATTAGATAATGGAGGTGAATGATATCGTGGAGCTGGGGGTGGAGATTGGTTTTCACAAAGTGGTGGAGTGGATTGATATGATTGTTGTGGTGAATGTGATGATGGGAGATATTGATCTTCATAAGGTGATGGTAGTGACGACAATGATGCTGGAGGATATTTGTTTTCATTAAGTGATGGAGGTGATGAAAATAATTGTGGTGGAATATTTTGATATTCATTAGGATATGGTGGTGAAAGAGATTGGTTTTCATTATGTGGTGGTGGTGTTGGAGGGGGAGATTGATCTTTATAAGTTGGTGGTGGAGGAGATTCGTTTTCAGAAGGTGGTGTAGGTGATGAAGATGGTGGTGGTAGTGGAGGATATTGATCTTCATAAAGTTGTGGAGGTGAAGGAGTTGGTGGTGGTTGAGATTGATTTTCATAAAGTGGTGAAGGTGATGATGATGGTAGTGTAAGAGATTGATTTTTCATAAGGTGGTGTTGTTAAATTTTCATTTATATAAGTTGGTTGAGGTGATGGGGATGGTGATGGTGGAGAATGATATTGAACTTCATAAGATGGTGGAGGTGAAGGAGTTGGAGAGGATGGAGATTGAATTTCATAAAGATGTGGAGATAACAACGATGTTGGTGGAGGAGATTGATCTTCATAAGGTGGTGACAGTGTTGAAGAAGTTGGTGGAAGATACTTGTTTTCATAAGGTAGTGGAGGTGATAAAGATAATGATGGTGGATATTGGTTTTCATTAGGTGATGGTGCTAATGGTGGAAGAGATTTTCAGAAGGTGGTGGAGGTGATGGAGATTGAGGTGGTGGTGGAGGATGATATTGAACTTCATAAGGTGGTGAAAATGAAGGAGTTGGTGGTGGAGATTGGTTTTCATAAGGTGGTGACTATGATGAATATTGTGACGGAGGATATTCGTTTTCAGAAGGTGGTAGATGTGATTGAGATGGTGGTGGCGGTAGAGAATATTGATCTTCATATGACGGTGAAGGTGAATGAGATGGTGGTGGAAAAGGAGTTTGAACTTCATTAGGTTTTGGAGGTGAAGTAGTTGGTGGTGGTGGAGATTGTTTTTCATAAGGTGATGGAGGTGACGATGATGTTGCTGTAAGAGATTGATATTCATAAGGTGATGGAGGTGACAGAGATGATGGTTAAGTAGATTGGTTTTCATAAGGTGATGGAGTTGATAGTTGTGGATATTTTTTTTCATTAGGTGGTGGTAGAGATTCGTTTTCTAAAGATGATGGAGATTGAGGTGGTGGTGGAGGATATTGATCTTCATTAGACGATGGTGGTGAAGGATATAGTGGTGAATATTGGTTTACATTAGGTGGTGGTTGTGATAATGGTGGTGGAATATTAGATTGATATTCATAAGGTAGTGGTGGAGGAGATTCGTTTTCAGAAGGTGATGGAGATGGTGGTGGTGGAAGAGAAGATTGATCTTCATAAAGTGGTGAAGGTGAAAGAATTGGTGGTGGTGGAGATTGGTTTTCATAACGTGACGATGGTGGTGGAGGATAATTATCTTCGTAAGGTGGTGGCAGTGACGACGATGGTGGTGGAAGTGAATTATTTTCGTAAGGTTGTGGAGGTGATGAATATGATAATGGTGGAAGATTTTGGTTTTCATAAGATGGTTGATAAACATAAAAATTGTACATTAATTAAATGTTTTATAATATAATTATATAGTTTTTGTTTTATTAAATGTTTAAATATTATATGTTTTATAATAAATTGTATAAAATATAAGTTGTTGTGTAATTACAAGTTTTTACTATTTTTTACAGGTTTAATAAAACAAGAATAAACTTGGCGTTGAAAATGGGATTAAGATGATTCTTGGACCTGTAGAAACTTGATTATAATATCTACAATATTGTTGACAAGCATAAGATAAAAATCCTCTCACAATTGGGATCAAATTAAGCAACAAATAAAGTTACCAAAGGAGTGGCAGTTTTACCATGCTTTAGTATTTTGACCATATCTCTCAAATTACTTGGTTAAATGGTTTGAAAAAAATACTACAACTAGACAACTCAATTATCCACGTGTTTCTTTTTATGAGAAGAAGCAAATTCGGAGAAGAAGATTTTCAAAAGTGATGTGTAATATAATATAATATCTTGGAACACCAATGAAGACTTATGTGTAAAAAAATAATATTTTATTTGTGGTTGTCTCCCCAAATTTGGCTATAAATAGGGGTGCATTGTAATGTATTGAGATATCCCTCATTCTATGAACAAACCTTTGAGTTCATAATATTTCTCTCTATATTTTTCCTTTATTTCTTCATTTAAATACAATTAGCATGTTAATTTCATATTCAAAGTTTTACACTTTGAATAATGAATAGCTAATTTCCTAAAGTTGAGATGATAAGGTGAAACTCTTGGCATGATAATAAGGTTATTAAAAGGTGAGAATCTATGTTTTATATTATTTAATCATTATTTATTTCTTTAAGCATTTTTATACCCTACTTATAAGTGGGATTTTTTATTTATTGTTGCTATATGTTACACTAAATTCTTGGAACCATTTAAATGTTATTTTGGTATTACCAACCATTTAAAGTGGATGCCTTGATTTATTATATATAAATATATTATAATATTAAATTCTTGGAACCATTTAAATGTTAGTTTGGTTTTACCAACCATTTAACTTGGATTCCTTGATTTATTATATATGAATATATCATAGTATTAATTTATTGGTACCATTTAAATGTTTGTTTGGTTTTACCAACCATTTAAAGTGGGAACCTTGATTTAGTGTTTACAAATATATATAGCACAATAAATACTTGACCACATTTATAAGTTTTGGTATATATTATATACTTATAAGATAATAATTTATAACATAATATAAATATGATTATTTAATATATTGGAACCAATTTTTTAAGTGGATTTCAATATCGTTCGTTAATGTTAACTTTATTAAAATACCAAGAGTGGATCCTTTAATCTCAACTACTTAAATTAAAATTTGAACAATTAAAATTTACCCATTAAAGATTCAAACAATTAAAATTAAAAAGAAACAAAAACAAAAACAAAACAAAAAGACATTGTAGTGGACTTGTAATTACCTTAGCTTCCCTGTGGATACGATATCGGACTCACCGAATTATACTACTTGTGGACAACCTGCTCTTGGGAGTGCAACAATCAAAGTGACAACAATGGTGGAGGTGAAAAAGATGGTGATGGTGAAGATTGCTTTTCATTGGTGGTGGTGGTGAGGGAGATTGCTCTTCATACAGTTGTGGTTGGGGAAATTCGTTTTCAGAAGGTGGCAGAGGTGATAATGATGGTGGTGTTGGAAGAGGGGATTTATATTCATAAAAATGTGGAGGTGAAGGATATAGTGGTGATGGAGATTGGTTTTCATAAGGTGGTGGAGGTGATGGAGATGTTGGCGATGAAGACCGTTGATCTTCATAAGGCGGTGGAGGTGAATGCGTTGGTGGTGGTGGTGGATATTGGATTTCATTATGTGGTTTTAGTGGTGGTGAAGGTGGTGGTGGCGGAGGAAGATGTTGATTTTTATAAGGTGGTAGAGGAGATTTGTTTTCAAAAGGTGATGTAGGTGATGAAGATGGTGGTGGTGGAGGAGGAGACTGATATTCATAAGGTGGCGGAGATGAAGGAGATAACAGTGGTGGATATTTTTTTCCAGAAGGTGGTGGGGTTTTTTGAGATGGTGGTGAGGGAAATTGATCTTCATAAACTGGTGGCAGTGACGGTGATGGTGGTGGAGGAGATTTATTTTCATAAGATGGTGGAGGTGATGCAGATGGTGGTGGTGGATGAGGAGATTGATTTTCATAAGGTGATAGTGGTGAAGAAGGTGATGGTGGTGGAGATTGGTTTTCGTAAGGTGATGGAGATGTTTGAGATGGTGGTGGTGGTAGGGGAGATTGATCTTCATAAGGTTTTGTTAGTGACGACGATGGTGACAGAGGACATTTGTTTTCAGAAGGTGATGGATGTGATGGAGATTGCAGTGGTGGTGATTGATCTTCATAAGATGGTGCAGTTGAAGGAGATGGTAGTGGTGGTGATGGAGATTGATTTTTATAATATGGTGGTGGAGGAAAACTGTTTTCAGAATTTTGTGGAGGTGATGAAGTTGGTGGTAGTGGTGGTGGAAGAGATTGATATTCATAAAGTGGTGTATGTGAAAGATATAGTGGCGGTGGAGATAGGTTTTCATTAAATGATGGAGGTGTTTTAGATGGTGGTGGTGGTGAAAGAGATTGATTTTTATCAAGTAGTGGTGGAGGAGATTCATTTTCAGAATACGGTGGATGTGATAGAGATGGTGGTGGTGAATGAGGAGATTGATCTTCATAAGACTGTGAATGTGAAGGAGATGATGGTGGTGGATACTTGTTTTCATAAGGTGGTGGAGGTCTTTGAGATGGTAGTGGTGATGGAGATTGATTTTCATGAGGTGGTGGTGGTGACGATGATAGTGATGGAGGAGATTGGTTTTCATAAGATGGTGAAGGTAATGGAGATGATGATGGTGGAGGAGATTGATATTCAAAAAGTAGTGGAGGTGAATGATATGGTGGTAGATGTGACATACCATTATCCTCATTCGTTTCTGCTACAACATTTATTGCGAAAACACAAATGACCAAAACTAGGATGTAACGAGGCCACGTAGTGGCCATTTTCAACGCTATGAACCCAATCAATTGTGATTCAAATGAGTTGAAGGCAAACCCTTTATAAAGAAATCCATATTGTACTCAAACACTTTGTTTAATAAAAACACTGAAGTTTCTTATGTCCAAACAATTATTTATCTTATCATATTTTAAGATGAAATACTTACTAGTCTATTTACAAAAATGCCATTGATATTCATGGAATCCGTATTAATGGAGTTCCACCAAGTCGCTGCATGGTTGATAAGAAGAGGTCAAGGAGAACAAGTTGAACGTAAAAGAAATGACATATGATAATTGAATAAACTAAATTATTAATTTAGAGAATAATCTTGGCTATTCAAATTAAAGTATGTAAATGTTTTAGTTCACTTTATGACGAGGTTAAACTCAACGACAAAATGTAATTGAAAACAATTTTGTATAAATACTAAGGAAAACCTTAAGAAAATACTAAATAATATCTAATCCGAATTTAGTATATTAAATTTTGATTTCAACCTTCTTGTCAAACTTGATTTAATTTGAAAACCTTACAACAAAGTCACTATAATTTTTAAATGATAAGAGCCATTTTGTATATTCAAATACACGATTTTTTGAAGAATAATTAATTCTTAGATCTCCTAATTATTCTTAGAAGGCAACAACTTGTTGAAAATTAATATTTTAATATTGAATATTTGAATATTGAATGTTGAATATTTGAATGTTGAAAATTAGGTAAAATTAGGTGTTGAATATTGAAATTTGTATGTGATGATGAAGGTAATGATGTAATTTATTTTTTTGGATTATTTGTAAAAATTTTCTATAAATAGATCTCTCATTTGTGAAGAAAATCATAATTGAGTTGAGAGAAAAATATTATAAAGTGTGTAGTGTGATAATTTTGAGAGTTTTAGATTTTTACTTTTTACCGTAAATTTTTACTTTTTCACAACACGTTATCAGCACGAAGCTCTAAAAGTCTTCCATATTTTACAAGCTCCAAAACAGAAGAAAAAGGTAACAAAAGTAATAATATTTATTTTACTGTTTATTTATTTATTGTGTATATACTTAATATATAATATAATGTGATAATAAAATAAATTTTTCAAAAACTTGTTATAAATCCTGGGAGGATGTTAAGACGACATCCCACACTCCCGGTAAGGGATACGACAAGTATAAAAGTCTATAAGGTTTTTAAACAAAATATCTTATGACACCTCATTATAATATTGTGATATAATATACATAATTATTTAAAACATTATTAATATTATATACACCATATTATTACCATAAAATTATACAAATACATACATTTATTTTTTTGTACATCAATGGTCATAAACGGTAACAAAACGGCTAGTTTTTGCCCTATAAATATGATCTCACAAACACATTCAATCACTCCAACTTTCTCTTCTTCATCAAATTTTTGAAGAAAAAAGAAGATGGCTTTCAAAAAGTTATTTTTAATTACTTTGGTTATCATACTCACGAGTCATGTATTTATCGGAGAATATCCTCCTCGTGTGTTTTCTTTATTTTTACGAATGCTTGTACTAGTTGGTTATCCATTACTTTGTATTGCAATATTCATTAAATAATAAAATGCATCATAATTCTTTTTAGTATCACCATGGCTAACTTGGCAAAGCTCAAATTCATTGCACTCGACATTACCGGGAAAAATTATATGCCATGGACTCTCGATGTAGAAATGCATCTTGATTCATTGGGTCTAAGCGAGACTATTAAAGAAAATGGTATATCTTCATCACAAGAAAAAGCAAAAGCTATAATATTTTTGCGCCGACATCTTGATGAAGGTTTGAAATGTGAATATCTCATCAAAAAAGATCTCATGGCTCTGTGGAAAGGATTAAAAGAAAGATTTGAACATATAAGGGAACTTATACTTCCGACCGCCCGTGATGAATGGAATATGTTGAGATTCTAATATTTTAAGAAAGTAAGTTATTACAATTCGGCGATGTATCGAATAATCTCGCAATTAAAATTTTGTGGACATGAGGTTACAGAATCAGAAATGTTTGAAAAAACATTTTCCATGTTTCATGCATCAAATATAACTCTACAGCAACAATATAGAGTGCGTGGATTTGCGAGATATTCTGAACTCATCGCCTGTCTTCTTGTGGCGTAAAAGAACAACGAGCTATTAATGAGAAATCATCAGTCCCGACCCACTGGATCAACAGCATTTCCAGAAGTAAATGCTGTAAGTAAAAATGAATTTAAACTTGGAAACCAAAATCAAATTCAAAGACAAGGTTTTGGTCGAGGTCGAGGTCGAGTTCGTGGTCGTGGTTATGGACGTGGACGTGGAATTGGTCATGGTCGTGGTCGAGGCCGTGGTTTTGAAAACAATCGAGATAGTTATTTTTATAACTCATCTCAAAAGGGCGTCACGAACCACCCACTGAAAAGGCATCAAGAAAACATGAGTGTTAATGAAAATCGCTCGAAAAGATTTGAAAGTTCTTGTTTCATATGCGGCACTCCAGGACATTGATTTCGTATTTGTCGAGCCCCCGAGCACCTTTGCAAGCTCTATAAAGAATCGATAAAGGGGAAAGAAAAAGAGACCAACTTCACTGAACGCAGTGACCGTTTGAGTAATTCAACTCATTTTGATGCTGCTGATTTTCTGAATGATTTCTCTGGAAATAATCAATATGTTGGTGGGATAGAAATGAAAAATATTGATGCTGCAGATTTTCTTAATGATTTCTCTGAAAATGAACAATATACTGGTGGAATATAAATGTACAATAATTTATTTTTCTTGTATTCATATGATAATGTTTTATAGTGTGTTATATTTTTAAATATGTATTGTATTGTATTTTATTTTTATAAATGTATTGTTAGTAATTTTATTTCATTGCATATTTTTTTTAAGTTCAAATATGGAAAATGCTA